>NC_091130.1:5439391-5639391 GCF_040183065.1 Periplaneta americana | reverse complement strand
CCTAGTTCGGCAACAGCGCATCGCCGGCTCGCGTATGACGGCACACACGCATTCGGTCCGAACAGCTGAGTTCCGTTCCTTGGTCACTGCAGTAGGGTTGCTAGAATTCCTACTGGCAGGAAGTAACAATACGTGTTAATATATTATATATTTAATTTGCAAGAAAATCCACCTTTTTATTTCAAAAATGTAAGGGGGTAAATTATTTATCAGCTTCTCTAATGATGTTAGTAAATGTCAGACTAGTAAGGATAGTACTACTCACCGAGTAAAACAATGTTAACATTTAGGGGAAAAACTATTTTTTTCTATGAGAAAGACATTCATTTATACTAATATGGTATTAGAATTTTTTGTTGTTCTCTATCCAGGGAATAGGCTATTAAAATCTGCACAGTAACAGCCGCCAACAGTTGGATTGCAAACAAGAAAAGACTTTCGACTAGTGAATGGATATCTAGCCTGAAAATGACAGCAAATTTAGCAGCTGTTCGTTCCGTTCCCGGCAGATCTCTCGACGGTACCCGGTGCAGACATGGCAGCCCGGAGATTGAAACTTTAGCACACGTCTTGGGATTCTGTGAACAGGGATTGCTCTTGAGGAACTCTGGACATCATCTTGTAAGATCCAAAATTGCTGCCTCATTAAGAACTAAGGGCTGGATAGTAGAAGAAGAAATCTCCTGTCTAGCTGAAAATGGGTCAACGAGACGAGTAGATATTTTAGTGTACAATGCTGGCACTAAAAAGGGCATCATTGTGGATCCCACGATACGTTTTGAAGTAGAATGTCATCAGTCAGCCGAGGTCCACCTTGAGAAGAAGTCGATCTATGAGTCTACAGTCAACTATTTCAAGCTGAAATATGCCTTAATTCACGTTGAGGTATTCGGCTTGCTCATACGTGCTCGAGGGACTATACCAGCTTTTTTCGAAGAATTTCGACTGAAATTTGTTCTGCCAACATCTTTGAGAGATGACATTGTGATAATTGTGTTAAAAAATCCTGCCAAATCCTAATTAATCACATGGTGCCACATTAATAGCAATTGTAATGTTTCACGCCCTTTTCTTTGTTTCCCTTTATTAAAAATTTAATACCTATGTTTACATATGTATAATAATTTTTTTGAGGATATACTGAGTCCGTAAGGGCTACCCTCAATGGGGGGCAGTTTAGTTCTATCTAACTTCCACTCTATATATACAGGGTGATTCACGAGGATTTACCGGCAATTACGGAGCTTATTTCCAAAGATATTCTGAGCAAGAAAAAGTCATATAAACATTTGTCCTAATCTCAATATTTTCAAATATATATTAATTTGAAGTTGTCAGTAAAATACTTTTTTTTCTTTAGTATTAAGGGTAAAAGAATATTACAAATAGAGAAAGAACTATTCAGAAGTATCATTTCTTTAATTGGCTGATATTCTGAAACTAAAAATGTGTTGTTCGTTGTTTTGTACAGATTTTGTATTTCAATTTTTAACTAAAAATGACATCATTCTTACGCAGTTATCACAGCAATTGTTACAAATCATACGACTTTAGAAACTTGATTCTTTACAGTTTAATTTTATTATGCATCCTTAATGGTAAAATGGGAGCAAATACAAATAAATTAAAAATGTTTCAATATAATTTAGTAGGATTAAAAAGTATAAAATATGTAACTATTGGAAAATAACACATAAGTTAATTACGTTTCTTAGAGGTTGAGTAGCTTTTATCATCCAGTCTGTTGTCAAAAAATCTGAAAGTTACAATTTATAAAACAGTTATATTACCGATTGTTCTTTATGGTTGTGAAACTTGGACTCTCACTTAGAGAGAGGAACATAGGTTAAGAGTGTTTGTGAATAAGGTGCTTAGGAAAATATTTGGGGCTAAGAGGGATGAAGTTACAGGAGAATGGAGGAAGTTACACAACACAGAACTGCACGCATTGTATTCTTCACCTGACATAATTAGGAACATTAAATCCAGACGTTGAGATGGGCAGGGCATGTAGCACGTATGGGCGAATCTAGAAATGCATATAGAGTGTTAGGGAAAAAGGAGGGAAAAAGACCTTTAGGGAGGCTTAGACGTAGATGGGAAGATAATATTAAAATGGATTTGAGGGAGGTGGGATATGATGATAGGGACTGGATTAATCTTACTCAGGATAGGGAGCAATGGCGGGCTTATGTGAGGGTGGCAATGAGCCTCCGGGTTCCTTAAACTCCAGTAAGTAAGTAAGTAAGTAAGTAAGTAAGTAAGTAAGTAATAATATGTTTTTATAGCAGTATCTTTTTTTTTTTCCTTTTCCTTGGACTTGGAGGTTGACGACTATAGGGGAGAGTCGGGTAGTATCGAACATCGGGTAATATCGGAAAGTGAGTTTCTTTCATCTACCGCCATATGGTAGTACCTGAATGACATGGTTACGTTTCTCTATGCGACGTCACAGAAACGTAACCATGTCAATCAGGTACTATCATCGTGTGGTAGATGAAAGAAACTCACTGTCGGATATTACCCGATGTCCGATACTACTCCTCTCTCCCCTATGAGTGCTTGTACCTATATTATGGAAGTGAAATAGTGTGTTATGATGTGGAATAAAATGTGGGAATTAAATATTCCTTCTTGGAGAAAAAAAAATGTGAAAATTTAGATGCCTTTGGGGAATTTTCATTGAAAAAAGTTGGCAATACTGCACACATCACTCAACTTTATAGAACGCTGGACCATGGAGTTCGTTGAGGTGATATAGCGAGTTTAAAATTCCACCCCTTCCCAGTGGGTGTTGTCGCCATATCCATTGCGTTAAGGGGAGAGGACGGCATTTTTTTAAACTTTTTTCCTATTTAGTGTAAAATATTAATTTTTTGTATGTGAGAGCTCATGGCTATAGCAACTCAACCAAATATAAATATTAATATATGTATGTATTTGGGGCCAGATTTGAAAAAAAAATGTACCCAATGCAGGATTTTACTAAAACCGATAAATCTAAGCCATTTCTGAAGATAAATTCAAACAGTTCGTTAAAATTTACTTGTAAAAGCATGCTCTACAAATTGTCTGTAACAGAATTTTGATATTGGTCCCTGAATTTGCAAAATAAACCATAAAAATTTAATAACACTGTTTTATTTTATTTCTTGCAAACAGACAGACTTATTTTTAAAATGAAATCAATTAGGAAAATTCTGTTAAAGAGAAAATTTTACAAATAGTTTAGAGAATGTGTGTTCTAAATTTCATGCATGTATCTTTAATAGTTCAGAAATTATATATCGATTTTTGTCTGGCAATGTAGCAAAGAAATGAAGTTCTGGAAACAGCAAGCAAAAGGCGGTGTGATTTAAAAATCCAGAGCGCAGGAAGTTTGAAAATGGCGTCTCAACATCCGATAAGGACACAAATAAACAAGAAATATGTAATACAATGTCTTCCACACGTATCACAGAGTATTTTAGAGAGAAAAAAAATATTTTTGAAAATTTACTTACTTTTCACCAAGAAATACCGTCCTCTCCCCTTAATTCCTTGAAAATATTAAACTAGAATATAAGAAACAAGAATTTGTTCAGTTAATTCGTTCCTCGTCGGCACTTAGCTGTCTGGCGGGCCCCAGGTGGTTATCGAACCCCTGCCGCGCAGTAACAATGGTTATTGAAGGTGTATATCTGCAGGCAATTTATATTTCACGCGGCCAGCCCATCTATCGAAGTCTGTGACACATCTATTTCGGAAGGGATCGATGGCAGCGAGGGCTAAATTCTGGGCTGTACGTTGGGCAGCAAGTAGTTGCGATGACGTCACGAGTCGGCTTTGCCGGTGACAGTGTAATCCCTCGGTTTAATTTGAAATACGAACGCTACGTGATGCGAGTGCCCATGTGCCTTCCTAGATAACGACAGGTGTGCCAACACTCTCATTACACCAACATAATGGTCCGGCAGTGTAAACATCTAACGTGCCGAGGTACGATCGATAGGACATGAAACTGGCTGCGTGGATATGGTCGCGCGTAATATATGTGTAATCTAATTACTAAATGCAGTGTGTGGCAAATTGCGTTCTATCCGACAATCCTTCAATGAATTTTATAATGCGTGCTTGCTGACGTAATATAGTCAACTACTCCGATTCTGACATACTACAGCGCGTTCTTATTCCTTCTGGACTTTTCTCGTTATTATGTCTCCATCTTTACGAGGAATAGGGTACAGTTGGGTAGTATCGGACATCGGGTAATATCGGACAGTGAGTTTTTCATCTACCACCAGATGATATAATAAGAGGCCTATTATTAATAGGCCTAATAATAATAATAATAATAATAATAATAATGATTTATTTAACCTGGCAGAGTTAAGGCCATACGGCCTTATCTAACACTCAACCAGGAGTAAAACTGCGTTACAAAAAACACTACAAATTTACAAAGTACACTACAATTTTACACACAAAACTGAATAAGATAATAATAATAAAATGTAAACAACAAGTAAGTAGAAATCAGACATAATATATAACATACAGAAAGAAAGAAAAAAGCATAATGAAATGTGAACAGCAGGTCAAAATAAATGAGACATACAAAGTATAAAAAATAAGACAATTATTGATAATAATAATAATAATAATAATAATAATAATAATAATAATAATAATAATGATTTATTTAACTTGGCAGAGTTAAGGCCATACGGCCTTCTCTAACACTCAACCAGGAGTAAAACTGCATTATAAAAACACTACAAATTTAAAAAGTACACTACAATTTTACACTCAAAACTGAATAAGATAATAATAAAATGTAAACAACAAGTAAGTAGAAACCAGACATAATATATAACATACAGAAAGAAAGGAAAATCATAATAGGCCTAAAATGTGAACAGCAAGTCGAAATAAATGAGACATAGAATGTATAAAAAATAAAACAATTATTGATAATAATAATAATAATAATAATAATAATAATAATAATAATAATAATAATAATAACAATAATAATAATAATAATGATTTATTTAACCTGGCAGAGTTAAGGCCACACGGCCTTCTCTAACACTCAACCAGGAGTAAAACTGCGTTACAAAAAACACTACAAATTTACATAGTACACTACAATTTTACACACAAAACTGAATAAGATAATAATAATAAAATGTAAACAACAAGTAAGTAGAAATCAGACATAATATATAACATACAGAAAGAAAGGAAAAAGCATAATAAAATGTGAACAGCAGGTCAAAATAAATGAGACATACAAAGTATAAAAAATAAGACAATTATTGATAATAATAATAATAATAGTAGTAGTAATAAAATAGTGCAGTATAAAGCATACAATGAATACAATATTTTTAAGTACACACAGTAAGGAAAATTATGATTATATATAGCTCAACTTATCACATTATAGATATACCATTATCGGAAAATATGAAAACAAAAATATAAAATAAGTTAAATATCACTAGAACATAAAAAATTGTGAATACGTGGAAACATGCAATACAACACTTGTCATAATAGTAAGTTAGTTTGGAAACTCGTCATAAGATAATTTTCTAACTTGGATTTGAAAGATTTCAATGTTCGGCAGCCCTTGACTTCAGGCGGCAGAGAGTTCCAGTGACGAGAGGTAGCAACAGTGAAAGATGAGGAATACAGAGATGATGTGTGAAGTGGAATTTCTAGCGTGTTATCGCGTTGTGATCGAGTATTAATATTATGATAGCGAGAGAGAGTATGAAAACGAGCGAATAAATAATAGGGGGATGAAGTGTGCATAATTCGATATAAGAGAGAACGTGAGTGCAGATTTCTCCTCTCATGTAACATAAGCCATGATCACTTCTCGAAAGAAGGTAAGATATGATCATAGTATCGAACATTACAAATGAAGCGGACGCACGCGTTATGAACACGCTGTAGTTTCTGAGCGGAATCAATCTTGAGATCACTGAACAAAACGTCGCAATAATCGAAGTGAGGTAGAATGAGTGTCTGTACCAGCGTCTGTTTTAATTTAGATGGATAATGATACAATCTTTTTAGTGAATGGAGAATAGAGAATGCCTTCTTACATGTATATTTAATATGCGTATCCCAATTGAGATTAGATTCGAAATGCACTCCGAGATTTTTTACGGTAGAGCTAAACGGGATGATTGTTTTTTTTTTTTTAGTTTCACAGGTGGAATATTCAGGTCGTTGACTTCAGGAATTCATCTACGGTTCGCGAACAGAATAGCCTGTGATTTACATGCGTTTAGGTTAAGCCCAAATTGCTGAGACCAGGAAGAGATGGAATCAAGATCTTCATTAATACTATTAATGCTATTATTTAGTGCATCAGGACGGGCTGAAATATACAATTGAACGTCGTCTGCATTATTTGATATCTGCAGTGCTTAAATGATTTAGAAATTCCATTTATATAAATAGAGAAGAGTAAGGGGCCTAATACTGATCCCTGAGGAACTCCTACCTGTGATGTCGCATACAGAAACGTAACCATGTTATTCAGGTGCTACCATCTGGTGGTAGATGAAAGAAACTCACTGTCCGATATTACCCAATGTCCGATACTACCTAGCTCTCCCCTTTTGTGTACAGAAATGAAAGAAATCAATCGATATATTTCCAGTCATCTGATACTAAAGAGTGATACCCAGGCAGCTTTATAACGGTCACCAGATCGTATCTAGCCTAGTATCCAATACAATCCTACGGCATTACGAGTATGTTTCACCACTACACTGATACTGGTCCATGACTGAGGTTACACTGAGAAAGCCATAAAGTTGGTTGAAAATCTCCATCCGTTAGCTATCTGATATTTTGTATGTTATTAAATCATCCCTTGCGTTCACCGCTTTGGCATGTCTTGTACAGTGTTGATGAATTTTATAGTACCGGTATTAATTTTTAATATTATTTGATGACGATGCTATACAGGGTGATCCATCTGGTTATGGATAAAATAAAAACATCGTAAACATTTACTACTGAACTTTATTTGTTGAAACTTTGTGCATACAACACTGAAAGATAGGAGATTCCTCAGAGCTCAACATGACCCCCATTGCGCACCCTCCACAACTCATAACGGTGATGCAATTCAGTCAATGTGCGTTGTAACATAAGAGGGGAGATTTATTGAGAAGCTTGAGTAATTTTTACTCTCAGATCATCAATGTTCCTGGGTTTCTGTGAATAGACAATGTCTTTAACAAAACCTCACACGAAGAAATCAGGATAGGTTAGATGTGGGGAGTTTTGGGGACCAAACCAAGAGATAGCTGCTTCTCGTACTGGGTTTCGCCCGCGACCTCCTGCATGTTTTTTTTTTTTTAACGCAGAACCTGTTTCTACAAATGTTCGATATCACAACATTATCTGGTTGGCAAGTTGGTATAGCGCTGGCCTTCTATGCCCAAGATTGCGGGTTCGATCCCGGGCCAGGTCGATGGCATTTAAGTGTGCTTAAATGCGACAGGTTCATGTCAGTAGATTTACTGGCATGTAAAAGAACTCCTGCGGGACAAAATTCCGGCACATCTGGCGACGCTGATATAACCTCTGCAGTTGCGAGCGTCGTTAAATAAAACATAACATTTTTTTAACAACATTATGGAATCGTATTTAGGTACATTACGCACACCATACTCACGTCTAAATTCCCTTTGAACTCTTTTAACACTCTCAAATTTAGCATACCAAAGAACACATTGTGCCCGCTGTTGATTTGTAGTAGCCATTTTAATCATCTACGATTATGCATTGTTGATTGTCATTCATTCATTCATTCATTCATTTTACTCCATAGATCTTACATGAGGAATGAAGCTTTAAGATATGGAATAAGTCAATATTTTACAATATTACAATTACAATTTTTACAAATTTTTACAATATTTTACCATTCTTAAAGTTTTACAATCTAGTAATTTTCTACAATTTTTTACAATTTTCTGCAATTTTTTACAATATTTTGACGAGATGCAGTGAGGTCCGAGGATTCGTCAAAAGATTACCCGGCATTTGCCTTTTGTTTGGGGAAGACCTCGGAAAAAACCCAACCACGTAATCATATATGGAAACTCCCATCTTTTAATCATAAAATAACCTGCAAGAAATTTTTCCTACTATCATAATAGCTTTATAATAATAAATTAATATTATCCATACCCAAACGGATTAGACTGTACATTCACATGTCTTTAACTTGATTAAATTACATCTATCTATCTATCTATCTATCTATCTATCTATCTATCTATCTATCTATCTATCTATCTATCTGTCTGTCTGTCTGTCTGTCTGTCTGTCTGTCTGTCTGTCTGTCTGTCTGTCTGTCTGTCTGTCTGTCTGTCTGTCTATCTATCTATCTATCTATCTATCTATCTATCTATCTATCTATCTATCTATCTATCTATCTATCCGTCTGTCGTAAAACGAGCGGTCTCTGGTTCAAATCCTGATTGAGTCAAGTTACCTGGTTGATCTTTTTTCCTCTACAAATTGAAGCGGAATTGGTGGGTAACTTTCGACGTTGGACCTTGGACTCATTTTGTCATAATTACAATATCCCTCTTTCATTATTATTATTATCATCATCATCATCATCATCATCATCATCATCATCATCATCCCCGTTTTTTTCCAAGATTTCGAACTTCCTCCCATGTAGAGTCAGCTGCGGAGCGCTACTGAAATTGAACCATGTGGCATATGGTCATTAGTTGCTGGTGGTAGTGCTATGCACCGTAGGCTCTCCCCTGGACTAATGGGATCGGGATTGAGGGATGCCTGCATCGAAAGGTAAAGGGATTCTGTAGGGTCTAGGAGAGTTCAGGAAATCTGTAATGCCTTAGGGCATGCATATCATTCCACGGTATTCCAGGTACTACAGTGGACGTGCGACGTCAGTCCCCAATCCTTGTCACCTTGAGTTGCCACCTTGTGTGCTACATTTTTGTAAAGAGAAAAATGGTGCGAGATTCTGAGAAAATGGAGTAAAAACGAGAAAGTATATCAAATTAACACTTTAAAATCTAATAAAGCAGGTGAGTCCTGAGAAAATGTCTGATCATTCGATCATTTGCACGACTAGAATCATTGCAGTCATTGTCAGGGATCGAAGCAGAGTCCTCGAAATCATAAGCCTACGTGCTAGCACTGAGCTATCAGAGAATTAAATTAGTTATTTAACGATGTTGTATCAGCTATGACGTTGTCTAGCGAAGATGGAATTGATGAAAACGAGGCGGTATGTATTTGTAAAGTACAAGATAATTGAGGGGTTTGCCGGAATTGATGGTGAATTGAGATACAGGCAATCCAATATTTTAAAACGCACCTGAATAAAATGTTATACAGATAGTGAAAAAAAAATTATACATAAAATTAAAAATCTTAGCGAGTATAAATGTTTTGTAGTATTTAGGTAATTCATATTATTAAATTTCCTTATATTTGTACCATATAAAACTTCGGTCTACACGCCCTTTATCCATATAATGATTTGCTTAGGGGATTTAATGTAGATTTCAGATTTAAATTTCACACGGAATTGAAACAAAGATACATTTTATGACATTTATTATCTACTTCTAAGGTAATTTACATTATTTCAGATTTACTGAGTAGACATTAAGTAAGCAAAGCAAAATCTCTGAATATAACAGAAAAAGAAAATCTCCATTTTGTGTGAACATAAATAAATAAATAAATAAAATTTACTCTTTGTATAATCCTGATAACAATAAGCCCAAAAATCTGAATATTGTAACAAATCTCTTTATAGAACATAAAATATTTCCGTCTGAATCTACGAGTTTCATAAGTTTGTTTACTCTTATAGCAAGGACAATAATGAACATAAAAAGCAGTCAAAGGAAACAACTGGACAGACTAAATTGAACTATATATATTTGCTTAGTCTCTACCAAGAGAAAACACACACAGTACAGTATGCGGTAACGCTCAGCACTAGCTCTACTTGTAGACTGACTGACTAAATCGCGCGCACGCACCCCTGTCCTGCAGGTATGTACAGTACAATCAAAACAAAATTTCGCTACTATAGGGGAAGGTGTTGTACCTTGGGTCATTTTTACATTTATCTTCTATTTTTACCATATTATGATTATTAGGTTGTCCAAATTATAAAATAAGATGGTAATCTTTATTTACGAATTTAATTACTCTGATAATGTTTATATTCAATTAAATGTATACAAGTATAATGGACCAAGGTACAACATGAGGTTGTACCTTGGGTCACATTATAAATTTAGCCTACAAGAAAAGAAACAAGAATACAAATTGTGGATAAACTTAAATATGAATGCAAAGTGTACAGTGTATCTAAAAATCACGAAACTTCTGGAATATAATAGGGAAGAAATTAAAGATACAATTCCTTTGCAACGTGTTCATGCAATAATGCATTTTAAGCAGATAACAAACACAAAATCGATCTACTTAACATCATAATTACTGAAATCAATTGCGAATTGTAGTTGGGAAGTTTGTCTCTTAGATGTACCTTGTTGGTAGAGAGGTGGTAGCTTCATGACTATGTCTCTTAAAGGCACACTATATTCATCATCTTTCGCCATAACAAACTTGTTGGAGTCAGGAAGTTTTTTCAGAAATTGGACTTCCTGACTCCAACAAGTTTCTGTTGTGTCCGTTCGTATTCAATTAACTAATAATTCATAATTATTTGTACACTTCTGCTCATCATCAGTACAATGTTGTACCTTGGGTCGACCCAAGGTACAACGCTTCAAGTGGACCGAGGTAAAACTACTGCTCATTGTGAACAGAACATCATGTTTAAAAAGTTAGGTTATATTCTAACAATAATCTAATATACCATTCGAACAAGAAAGAAGCAAAGATCTTACCTTACTATTGGAAATGTCTTGAATTATAACACAGCCCTGTAAAAAAAATTAAAAACAAACTACAAATAAAATACTTTCTGAGATCAAAAACAAATTTCTTCACAAAGAAAACAAACCACTGTATCTGAAGATCACCAAGCTTTGTGAGAGGACTCTTGTGTACAAATATGTAACTTGATTGTAATATTTCATTTTTCAAAACACATATGGCAGAGAAATGATGAATGACCCAAGGTACAACTGACCCAAGGTACAACACCTTCCCCTAATTATTCACTACATTTTAAACCGTTTTCCCGAAGAAGGGCTTAGAGGTCTATCCGCCTTTCTTCCGGCAAACCCCTCAATTGTAAGAGAAACATTAAACTTACAAGGAAATTATGGATTGATAATGTGACATAATTATAGAACACGTCAGAACATGTGGTTGTTTTGTCCTCTAACTGAAGTTACTTTAAGAAAACAAGTTCGAAATAACTCGAACTTTAAAAGGGGAACAAAATGTGAAGTCGTTAATCCGGTAGCACTGTTACCAGAGCTATTTCAAGAGACAAGTTCAATCACGTTTGAATAATTCAAACAAGTATATTAAGTCCATAACTAGTACTAAAATCAATAAAATGTATGAAACACCACTGTAGTTTTGTAGAATTTAGTTATTAAATCTAGACTAGTTTATTCTTCAGTGTTTATCTTTGTGTTCCGGTTATGTAAATTAAATCTTTTTTTACCATTGATGTCTCTTTTACTAGCATATGAAGCTTTACATTCCAGGAAGTTGAATTCTGGTATTTGCTTTTTCAATTTTATTAATTTACAAACAACTCGTCGTGTGTCTACACAGCATGAGGTGTACTGTCATCTAGGTCTTTCACTGCAAACCCAGCATTATCCAGTCTTTTCTGTCTTCCTCTCTGTCTCCTCATGTGATCCATATATCTTAATGTCGTCTATCATCTGATATCTTCTTCCGCACCGAACTCTTCTACCGTCCACCAGTCTTTCCAGTGCATCCTTCAGTAGGCAGTCTCTTTTCAACCAGTGACCCAACCAATACCTTTTCCTCTTTGTGATCAGTTATTCTGTCTGTTCATTTCACACGCTCTATCCTTCTCCATATCCAAATTTGAAATGTTTCTAGTCGCTTCTCTTCACTTTGTCGTAATGTCCATGTTTCAGCCTCATACAATGCTACACTCCACACAGGGCACTTCACTAGTCTCTTCCGTAGTTCTTTCTCCAAAGGTCCGCAGAAGATACTCATTCTTCTATTAGAAGCTTTCCTGGCCATTGCTATCCTCCTTTTGACTTCTTGGCAGCAGCTCCTGTTACATTTTCCATTTAGGGATTACATAGATTTCTAATAATGATGGCGTGTAGATATTCAATCACTTTGTTTGTATGAATTGCAAATATAAATTGTTTTCAGATCGCTGTATATTATTAGACATTACGTGGATTGCGTGCATTTTTACTGTAAGTATTTAAGTGAGTAAATATATTTCTGATTTTTTTATTTATTTTTTAACTTTTCAAGTCATTTTATTTGATTTTTTCTGTCACTTTATAGGTCATTTTTAAAACACTTCTAGGTCATCAAAATCCGGGGCCTCATTATTATTATTATTATTATTATTATTATTATTATTATTATTATTACTACTACTACTTACTTATACTGACTGGCTTTTAAGGAACCCGCAGGTTCATTGCCGCCCTCACATAAGCCCGTAATCGGTCCCTATCCTGTGCAAGATTAATCCAGTCTCTATCATCATATCCCACCTCCCTCAAATCCATTTTAATATTATACTCCCATCTTCGTCTCAGCCTCCCTAAAAATCTTTTTCCCTCCGGCCTCCCAACTAACACTCTATATGTATTTCTGGATTCGCCCATACGTGCTACATGCCCTGCCCATCTCAAACGTCTGGATTTAATGTTCCTAATTATGTCAGGTGAAGAATACAATGCGTGCAGTTCTACGTTGTGTAACTTTCTCCATTCTCCTGTAACTTCATCCCTCTTAGCCCCAAATACAGTATTTTCCTAAGCACCTTATTCTCAAACACCCTTAATCTCTGTTCCTCTCTCAAAGTGAGAATCCAAGTTTCACAACCATACAGAACAACTGGTAATATAACTGTTTTATAAATTCTTACTTTGAGATTTTTTGACAGCAGACTGGATGATAAAAGCTTCTCAACCGAATAATAACAGGCATTTCCCATATTTTTTCTGCGTTTAATTTCCTCCCGAGTATTATTAATATATTTGTTATTGTAGCTCCAAGATATTTGATATTTTTCCACTTCTTCGAAGGTTTTTCCTGTCATTTTATAGGTCATCAGAATCCGGAGTCTGATGATGATGATGGTGATGATGATGATGATGATGATCATTATTATTATTATTATTATTATTATTATTATTATTATTATTATTATTATTAGTCTCCAACAAGAATTTTAAATTTGTCACTACTGCAGATATTTCTTCCCACCCGTTACGAGGTCTACACAGTGATTCTTACAACATTGTCTGATCGTGCGGTTGGGTAAGTGAAAGGAGTATCTTTAGAATTCACTTGAGACAAAAGCGATGGAGATAAGTAGATGTGTAATGTAATGGCAGATAAAATACCACTTTTAGTGACCAAGCCATAACTTTCCCTCCCCCTAAGGCGTGGTAATTTAATGCCCCTGTAAAGCAGGCTTTTATGTGTTAATGCCACATCCCTCATCAGGCTATAGCCAGGCCGGCTCCCACTTAAAACGAGGGGCTAAACACGACACATTTGTGTGATACAGTGTGCAGCAGAGGGATGCAAGATCGTTTCTTCGCTATTAAATTAAGTGATATTTTAAACGTGTATGTTAGGGTTTTGAACTATTGATTTCCTGTATTTTAGATATCAAATGTCCAAACTTATTTTATGCTTGAAATTGATATAAGAAAATGATAATTTT
Organism: Periplaneta americana; assembly: GCF_040183065.1. Taxonomy (NCBI): domain Eukaryota; kingdom Metazoa; phylum Arthropoda; class Insecta; order Blattodea; family Blattidae; genus Periplaneta; species Periplaneta americana. Next base: position 5,625,491 of record NC_091130.1, on the reverse strand, counting down.
GTGCAGTAGTGGCAAAAAAACCGTACCGACCCTTGTAGCTGATTTCAGAGCCTTGTTCACTCCAGAGCACGACAGACTGGTAACTAAGACTTTCGTGGTTCGAATCCTGCCTGGGAAGAAAACTTTTTTTGTTCCTTATTCAAATTTATTACCAATACTTTTCGATTGCTGGTAAAATTCATGTTCCGGGAATAATAAGTTAATTAAGTAGTAAAATAGCATAATCATAACAAATCAGTAATATATATACAGTCGCCATCCAGTTCACAACAATAGAACCACTTATTCAAATTTATTCCCAATACTTTTCGATTGCTGGTAAAATTCATGTTCCGGGAATAATAAGTTAATTAAGTAGTAAAATAGCATATTCATACCAAATCAGTAATACATATACAGTCGCCATCTAGTTCAGAACAATAGAACCACTTATTCAAATTTATTCCCAATACTTTTTGATTGCTGGTAAAATTCATGGTCTGGGAATAATAAGTTAATTAAGTAGTAATATAGCATATTCATAACAAATCAGTAATACATATACAGTCGTCATCCAGTTCACAGCAATAGAACCTCTTATTCAAATTTATTCCCAATACATTTCGATTGCTGGTAAAATTCATGTTCTGGGAATTATAAGTTAATTAAGTAGTAAAATAGCATATTCATAACAAATCAGTAATACATATACAGTCGCCATCTAGTTCACAACAATAGAACCACTTATTCAAATTTATTCCCAATACATTTCGATTGCTGGTAAAATTCATGTTCCGGGAATAATAAGTTAATTAAGTAGTAAAATAGCATAATCATAACAAATCAGTAATATATATACAGTCGCCATCCAGTTCACAACAATAGAACCACTTATTCAAATTTATTCCCAATACTTTTCGATTGCTGGTAAAATTCATGTTCCGGGAATAATAAATTAATTAAGTAGTAAAATAGCATAATCATAACAAATCAGTAATATATATACAGTCGCCATCCAGTTCACAACAATAGAACCACTTATTCAAATTTATTCCCAATACATTTCGATTGCTGGTAAAATTCATGTTCCGGGAATAATAAGTTAATTAAGTAGTAAAATAGCATATTCATACCAAATCAGTAATACATTTACAGACGCTATCTAGTTCGCAACAATTGAATCAGTCTCAACAATAGTACACAGGCCTTCGGATTTCAACCAAAGATTAATTCGCGATATGACCAGAGATGTTAAAGCGAGTATAAATAGCGAGGAAATAAATACTCTAAATAACGAATGGCAAACGATAAATTAATAATCTCCCAACAAAGCAGTGTTGTAATGACGGAGAAAAACGTTACGAACTTGTCCTTGTCTTCCTCTTGTTATCCTTATCTTCCTATATTCTCCTTGTTTTCCCCTTGTTTTCATTTTCTTCCTTGTGTTAGGCCTACTCATGTCTGACCCTTGCTCTCCTTATGTTACCCTTGTTTCCCTTGTCGACTCGTTATTCTCTTTGTCATCCCCTTGTTCTTCATGTCATCCCTTTTTTCTCCTTTGCATCCCCTTGATCTCCTTGCCATCTTCCTGTTCTCCTTCCATTCCCCTTTGTTTTCCTTGTCATCCCATTTTTCGCCTTGCCTTATTACTATTTTCCTTGTCTTTCCTTTGTTCTTCTTATAATCTACTGACTTTCTTTCTAGTCTCCTTGTTCTCCCTTTTTTCTCATTGCATTATAGTCAGTCACTTTCTGTTCCCCATGTTTTCCTTTTTTTCCCCCTGTTCCCATTGTCTTCCACATTTTGTTACATTTATCCTTGTTCTCATTTCATTCCACTTATTTGTTTTGTGTTACTTTTCTCCTTACCTTCCCCTTTTTTTAACTTCCTCTTAATTTCTACGTTCACCTTCTTGTCATGCATTCCCCTTATTCTCCTTTTATTCTTCGTGTTCGCATTGTATTCCCCTTGCTCTCATTGTCTTACACTTGTTTTCTTCTACAACATGGCCTTAAATCATACACGCTTCAGAAGATGGCTACCACTAATCTAGGTATTTACAGACTTATTTTACATTTTTTAACACATGACAGTGCTGAATAATTTGAGACGGTGTCGGGTGGAGTTCCTGGGTAGCTCAGTTGGTACAGCGCTGGTCCTGGGATCGATACTGCGCCCCAGAACTATTTTTTCCCTTGAAATTATTCAAGCCTACTTCACACGGAGCTTTACCTGAAAAACTAAAATTGCACTTGAGAGTGTTTATCGTGAATATAATAATAATAATAATAATAATAATAATAATAATAATAATAATAATAATAATAATAATAATAATAATGATTTATTTTAGCAGGCAGAGTTAAGGCCGTAACTTATTATTCCCAGAACAATTTGATTTAGATAAGAGCTACATGTATACAAGAGTTATTTACGAATTAAACAACAAAATACTGTGAACTATTAATTACATGCCGAAATACAAACTATGTAGCAGAATTAAGCTAAAATACATAGAATGTTAATATATTTCAAATAATGTTAGATAATAGAAAGAGATTATTAGGAGGCAATTTGAAAATACAGCACTATCAGGATGATGTCTAAAGAAAGAAGTAACAATGTAGTCAGTGATAGTTTAAGTCAGTATGATTGGAGTGAAATGCTAATAAGGTTATCTTTTAAGCTGTTTATAAAAGTGTTTATTGTCTTGCAGCCCCTAATACTTTGTGACAGGGAATTCCATTGTCGCCAGGTGGATATTGTAAAAGATGATGAATAACAAGATGTTCTATGAAGAGGTATACTCAGCGTGCCACAGATAAGTGATCTGGTATTTACGTCGTGGTTAGAGTATAGATAAGAGAAACGAGACGAAAGGTAATTTGGTGTTGAGGTGTGCAGAATTCGAAAGAGCAATGACAAGGAGTGTAAAGTTCTACGTTCTTTAAGTCGGAGCCACGAGAGACTTGCGAAGGATGGTGATATGTGATCATATCGTCGGATGTTGCACACGTATCTGACGCACATATTCTGAGCTCGCTGTAACTTGACTGACAGTTCAGAACTTAGGTCACTTAACAAAACGTCACAATAATTGAAATGCGGCAATACTATGGTTTGTTCTAGGGTAAGTTTTAGTTGCTGGGGCAAGAAGTTTCTCAAGCGACTCAAACAGTGAATGGAGGAACAGATTTTTTTATCGTTTCTTTAACTTGAAAATTCGAATTTAGATTATTATCGAAAAAGAAGCCAAGATTTTTTACGACAGACGAATAAGGGATTAGCATATTTTTAAGTATTTCTAAGTGATATAGTGTTACGTGTGTAATCAATATGTATAATTTTGCGATGTTAGTTTTTAACCGCAAAACCCCACCTAAATATCAATAAAAGACATCTAGTTTTAGCCACTGAACGAACTCAGACAACAAACAGAAGAGCGTTTCTACAGCAGTATTACATGAAGGCCTCTTCTGCGCGTGCGTGGTATCTCTGATCGGATTTCAATTAAACTTGGTCAATGGAACTGCGGTTTCGTTTCCAGGTAAACGTATTCCAGAACCCGACCTATATCACCGTCAAAATGCATCGTCAAAGACGACAACTGGAAAAAACCTGAGAGAAGCTGGAAGAGAGTGGTCTAACGTCAGTTAGTAATCAGACTCTCGCACGTAGAGCGTTGCGGTCGGAGATCTATTCCCGGTGGGAAGGCAGCATTGGGAATAGCTGGATTGATTCTGGATAATCACCCAAGAGGCTTGACTCCCGTGACAAACTCAGGTAACGGGGGTTTAGTGTTGTGTGAGGAATTACAATCAAGCGGCTTTACGCAACAGCCACCAGAGGTCAGGCACAAAACAAAGGAAAGCGACTCCAGCTCTTCGTGGAAGGATTGACAAAATAAACGGGGCAATGCAAATGGCAAACATTTTCTTTAATTCTGTAACTAAAGTAACATTTCCCTCTTACTTATCTGTCCGATTCCACAGTCTTTCTCGCTATCATAACTGAAATACTCGGTCACAATATGATAACACGCTAGAAATACCACTGCACACATCATCTCTTTATTCTTCATCTTTCACTGTTGCTACTTCTCGTCACTGGAATTCTCTGCCGCCTGAAGTCAAGGACTGCCGAACTTTAATTTCCTTTAAATGTAAATTAGAAAAACATCTTATGATGAGTTGCCAGACCTAACGCGTTGCAAATATTTAATGGAATGTGTTTCACTGTATTTATTTTTATTTTATTTTTTTTTTGTTTATTATTTTTATTGTGTAATAATGTAAATCGTGTTCATTTATCACTGTATATGTATCCCACTGTGTTGTTTTTTTTATTATCAATCTATTTTTTGGGTACTTTTTTTCAATTGTCGGTTTCTGGTTTATCTAATTACGTAAATCCTACTTAATTGTAATCTAATACTAATATGTATACTAATGTGTTTATTTTTATTTTTACTGTGTACATCTTTTTTATTGAATTATCGGCTTCTGTTTTTATGTGATTCGTATTTGATGCTAACAACATTAATATGTATTCCACTATGTTTATTTTTATTTTATGACAAATTTTTGTGTAACTACCTCTTTTGATCTCATTATGTACCTAAATTGTATCAGTATGTAATTACTTAATTTCGATCTAGTTTTATGTTCCACTATGTAAGCAAATTTTAATCCTGGTTGAGTGTAAGAGAAGGCCTTATGGCCTTAACTCTGCCAGGTTAAATAAAGCCATTATTATTATTATTATTATTATTATTATTATTATTATTATTATTATTATTTCGCCACAAAGTTTGGAAGGAATAATTACCACAAAATATTAATTACTTTATGTCCCAAACGTAACACTGTAAAATTCCTTTGCAAAACGAAAAGTTACATGTGTTCGGTCAAATTTCTGCACATTTAAAGGACAAAACTGAAATTCTTTTAATCATTCATTATCATAATAGACTGTTCTCTTTGACTGAATATATTGGGAATTAAATCAATGGCTTTCCCAAAACTAGCTATGAAATATTTCATATAAAATAATTTTACCTCAAAAATGAAGCAAAAATGAGCAAAATTATATTAAGCTTTTTTTGTTTGAAATATCTCAAAGAATAACCCCCTAAAATCAATGACATTACTTACGTTTCATAGGGTTACAGTATAGGGTGAATACGTTATATAGAGTGAATATGATATATAGGGTGTCCAGCGCCGTGGCGTCGTGGTCTAAGGCATCTGCCTAGAACTCGCGTTACGGAATGGGCGCTGGTTCGAGTCCTCATGGGGGAAGACATTTTCTCATGAATTTTCGGCCAGTGTATGGGACCGGTGCCCACCCAGCATCGTGATGCACTTGGGGAGCTACGATAGGTAGCGAAATCCGGTTGCGAAAGACAGCTATAACGGCTGGAAGGATCATCGTGCTAACCACCTCCATTCTGGTTGGATGATCGTCCACCTCTTCTTCGGCATGTGGGCGTGACTCCAGCAGCCGGCTGGTCGGTCTAGGCCCTTCACGGGCTGTAGCGTCACGGATTCTATGTTATATAGGGTGAATATGTTTTACAAAATCTAAGTGATTATGGTGGGTCCTAATATAAACAATCTTTCACCATAAGTGTTTAGTCGGAAGCGCTTTCTTCGTAGGTGGAAAAATTAAAATATCTTGGAGCAACTGTAACAAATATAAACTACAGTCGGGAGGAAATTAAACACAGACTAAATATGGGAAATGTCTGTTATTATTCGGTTGAGAAGCTTTTGTCATCCAGTCTGCTGTCAAAAAAAAAAAAAAAAGCCAAAAGTTGGAATTTACGAAACAGTTATATTACCGGTTGTTCTATATCGTTGTGAAACTTGGATTCTCACTTTGCGAGAGGAACAGAGGTTGAGTGTTGGAGAATAAGGTGCTTAGGGAAATATTCGGGACTAAGAGGGATGAAGTTACAGGAGAATGGAGAAAGTTACACAACGCAGAGCTGCACGCATTGTATTCTTCACCTGACATAATTAGGAACATTAAATCCAGACGTTTGAGATGGACAGGGCATGTAGCACGTATGGGCGAATCCAGAAATGCATATAGAGTGTTAGTTGGGAGCCGGGGGGGGGGAAAGTTCTTTGGGGAAGCTGAGACGTAGATGGGAGGATAATATAAAAATAAATTTGAGGAAGGTGAGATATGATGATAGAGACTGGATTAATCTTGCTCAGGATAGGGACCGATGCCTTGCTTATGTGAGGGCGGCAATGAACCTGCGGGTTCCTTAAAAGCCATGACTAAGTAATTACTGCATTATTATTATTATTATTTTATTATTATTAATTGACATTAATATTTTATTTGGTATTATTTTATCACTATAATTATTATTATTATTATTATTATTATTATTATTATTATTATTATTATTTATTGATATTAATATTTTATTTGGTATTAATATTACTGTAAGTTGGCATTAATATTTTATTTGGTACGTATTATTTTATGACTATTATTATTGTTGTTATTATTATTATTAATTGGTATTAATATTTTAATTGGTATTAATATTATTATTAATTGGAATTAATATTTTATTTAGTATTATTTTATCATTAATTTTTATTATTATTATTAATTGATATTAATATTTTATTTGGTATTATTTTATCACTATTATTGTTATTATTATTAATTGGTATTAATATTATGATTAATTGTTATTAATATTTTATTTTGTATTATTTTATCACTATTATTATTAATTGGTATTAATATTTTATTTGGTATTATTTTATCACTATTATTATTATTAATTGGTATTAATATTTTTTTGGTGTTATTATTATTAATTGGTATTAATGTTTTATTTGGTATTATTTTATCACTATTATTATTAATTGGTATTAATATTTTATTTGTTATTATTTTATCACTATTATTATTATTATTATTATTATTATTATTAATTGGTATTAATATTTTATTTGGTGTTATTATTATTAATTGCTATTAATATTTTATTTGGTATTATTTTATCACTATTATTATTATTAATTGGTATTGATATTTTATTTGGTATTATTTTATCACTATTATTATTATTAATTGGTATTAATATTTTATTTGTTATTATTTTATCACCATTATTATTATTGTTATTATTATTAATTGGTATTAATATTTTATTTAATGTTAATATTTTATTTGGTATTATTATTATTATTATTATTATTATTATTATTATTATTAATTGTTATTAATATTTTATTTGGTATTATTTTATCACTATTATTGTTATTAATTTGTATTAATATTTTATTTGGTATTATTTTATCACTATTATTGTTATTAATTTGTATTAATATTTTATTTGGTATTATTATTATTATTATTATTATTATTATTATTAATTTGTATTAATATTTTATTTGGTATTATTTTATCACTATTATTATTATTGTTATTATTATTATTATTATTAATTTGTATTAATATTTTATTTGGTATTATTTTATCACCATTATTATTATTGTTATTATTATTAATTGGTATTAATATTTTATTTAATGTTAATATTTTATTTGGTATTATTATTATTATTATTATTATTAAACTATTATTATTATTATTATTAATTGGTATTAATATTTTATTTGGTATTATTTTATCACTATTATTATTATCATTATTATTATTATTAATGTTATTTAATTATTATTAATGATTGCGTAAAATTTATGTAAGGTAAGTCCAAACTTTTGTTCTACTGGACTGTATCCAGGCACGAGCTTTTTCTAATTTCGGGTAACTTTAGTCTCCATCATACCATTTCTACTTTTGCAAATAAAATTATAAATTAAATTTAAAAATTAATATACTGTACACCGGCTCCCCTATAACACCTTATACTTCATAAAACGTACGATTACATGATGCAGCACATCATTCTATATAAACATAAATCAACAAGTTACATATATCCTCAATACTTGAAGAAGTGGAATTAAAATCTCCTGTTTTAAACATTTTAAAGCAGAAATAAATCTAGCACTTTCCTGTCTGGTTTCACTTTTTCCAACATCATGGATCAAAATCCCACTCTCTCCCCCCATCTCTCATGTCGATAAAAATTTTCCTGCAGTTGGCAACAGTGATTCACGCCTCGTCCAATTGAATTCTAATGTAGTGTGACAACATTTGTCTTCTGTTAAGACAGCCATGAAAATATTCACTCCCATTCAGGACTCAAAGAGAGAACAATGCTCCCATGTATGCGTCTTGTAACAGTATTTCTCTCTTCTTCTGCCCAATCCTCCCTCTCTGTTTTTTCGAACAGGAAATGGTGGGATCATAGTCTTTGGAATCATCTCTATTTCTCCGTCTCTCTTTCTTATCCATCTGCCAACCGAATCTCTTTTTTTTTTCTTCCCTCTTTCCATCTTACACCACTTCTTCTGTCTCCCGTGCAGTTGACTTATTTTATTAAAAACATGAAACTTTTTTCTCCACCCCTTCAGACTTTAAGCTCTGTTTGGCTCACTCAATTCCCCCTTGATGGAATCTCAAAGGATACTTGTTTCTTCTTAACAATAATCTTGCCTCTCGTGCAGAACTAATTAGGGCTTGTTGGAAAGGAATTGGATCTCATTCAAATCGCTCTTTCACCTCGGATCGTTTTCTTTAGAAAGACACGAATATCGACACACTGGGGGTGGTGTACAGTGGTTAACATTGCTGCTTATATTATGGGGACGAATTCTCATAAGAATGCCGGTAACGCACTCAAGACATTCGGAGTCAAATCTGAAGTTCGAGGAAGTCAGTCCCAGACATTGAAATCATGACAGTAAGGGGTTCGACTTTGGGAATTGCGAAAATTATATTAGCGTTACTATAAAGTTAGGAAAATGTAGTATTAGGCCTACTGCAAAGTCGACTATTTCAAAGTCAAGATTATTTGGTTGTTATAAATTGGGACAATATAATACGTCTGTAAGAAAATTCGTATACTATATTGCTATTATAAAGTCAGAATAATATATCGCTACTCCAAAGTCAGTATAATAAAATATTGTTATACCAAAGTCAGGATAATGTACGTCTTTGTATGTATTTATTCACACTGCAAATTGGTGTATACCCGGTGTCAGTGGTAACTAATTACACTCAACAATGTATTGCTGTTCAAAATTCAGGATCATATATTGTTGCTAAAAATCAGAAAAATAATATATTGCTATTATGAAGTCAGAATAATATATCGCTACTCAAAAGTCAGTATAATAAAATATTGCTATGCCAAGGTTAGGATAACGTATTGCTATTCAAAATTCAGTATAATATATTGTTGCTAAAATCAGGAAAATAATATATTGCTATTATGAAGTCAGAATAATATATCGCTACTCCAAAGTCAGGATAATGTATTGCTATTCAAAATTCATTATAATATATTGTTACTAAAAATCAGGAAAATAATATATTGCTCTTATAAATTCAGAATAATATATCGCTACTCAAAAGTCAGTATAATAAAATATTGCTATACCAAGGTTAGGATAACGTATTGCTATTCAAAATTCAGTATAATATATTGTTGCTAAAAATCAGGAAAATAATATATTGCTATTATGAAGTCAGAATAATATATCGCTACTCCAAAGTCAGGATAATGTATTGCTATTCAAAATTCATTATAATATATTGTTACTAAAAATCAGGAAAATAATATATTGCTCTTATAAATTCAGAATAATATATCGCTACTCAAAAGTCAGTATAATAAAATATTGCTATACCAAGGTTAGGATAACGTATTGCTATTCAAAATTCAGTATAATATATTGTTGCTAAAAATCAGGAAAATAATATATTGCTATTATGAAGTCAGAATAATATATCGCTACTCAAAAGTCAGTATAATAAAATATTGCTATAGCAAGGTCAGGATAATATATTACTATTCAGAATTCAGTATAATATATTGTTGCTAAAAATCAGGAAAATAATATATTGCTGTTATCAAGTCAGAATAATATATCGCTACTCAAAAATCAGTATAATAAAATATTGCTATACCAAAGGTAGGATAATATATTGCTATTCAAAATGCAGGATAATATATTGTTGCTAAAATCAGGAAAATAGTATATTGCCGTTCTAAATTCCGGGTAATGATATTATTATTATTATTATTATTATTATTATTATTATTATTATTATTACTATTTCAAAGTCAGTATAATAATATTGTTTATTCCAAATTCAGAATTGTACATATTTATTCATAAGTTAGGATAAAATGCAGTTATTTCAAATCAGGATATTTTTTAAAGTCAAGATGTTACTTGGTTATTCCAAAGTGAGTATAAATAATATGACGTAACTGAAAAGTCGGAGTATGAGATTACTCCAAATCAGGATAATGTAATAGTTCCCATTGCATGTTAAGATATGAAGAGTTCGCGGGAAAAACGATGAATGTCACATTTCTGTTAAGGATTAGATAATGATCTAGTTGAGTCTGTAACTGCAAGATGTAGTGCTGTTTCTATAGAAAATAGAGGAAAGGATTACTGTATTCGTGGTGATAATTCTCCTTTTTACCATTTTTCATAAGAGCAACATTAAATTTCCCAGTGATCCATTGAATTAGATAATGACATCAACCTTAAGAAAACTGTGACATTCATCGTTTTTCCCGCGAACTCTTCATATGGTTATTTGAAAAACAGTCTAACGTATCTTTACAAACTCTAGAGCTGTATAAGTTACTGAAAATTTGGTCTATATAAAAGGATTGTATTGAAGAACGGATTGGGTATAACTTTGTCACTTATTATAAGAATCGTTTAATGTCACTTACTTTGATGACGATAATATGTAAAGCAATAAAATCTACTGTACCGGTACTCATTCTGTCTATTTGCACATCTAGCGCAGAAGTAATGGTTTTGTCTAGTCAGACAACATGATGTGAAAGTTTGTGTTTTGGTGTGCTTTTATAACACATTTTGTCAAGAAGAAATTTAGAATGATTAGAGATTTTAAGTAATGGTTGATGGAAATCAATTCATTATAATAATACTAGAGTATGATGCTATCTCACTACCACCAATCCTATCGAACCTAAATAACCTAGCACTTGATACTGCGTCCTTGAATAATCTACTAAAAACTTAATCCGTGCATTATAGAATTGTGTTAATTTACTGTAAATATTCTTAAACATTTCGATAGCCTCTACTGAAGAATAATTGGAAGCTTTAAGGTATATGTACACCTTTACCAAAAAAAATTGTTTTGTATAATTTTGATCTGTAAAATTTTTATACAATTGAGAATGGTACCAGAAAGAGAATGAAGTGAACAGATCCCTTGAAATTATGTCTAAATTGTTTATAAAAATTATTTTGTTTATAATTTTGACATGCAACTTGAAACATGATAGCTCATGCAGTTTTTAAGATAGAGCCACAGTTTTTTCACTGTTTTATAGCTAAAACTATTCTTTAGTGCCTGACATAGAGCTATTTTTTATTTTCATTTACATTAATTAAATATTACCTTATGTGTAACTTACAATAATATTTTACGTTGCACAAATCATGTAAAAAATCCATAGATGTTAACTACATTAATGTTATTTTACTCATTGTCAGGCACTGGGGGATATTTCAAGCTTCAAAATGACACCAATATCTTCTTGGTATCACCATATTTGGCTGAGATATCATGTTTGAAAGAATTAAATATTCTAAAATTACTATTTACAGGAAATGAGCCACAAACTTTCAGAGCCTAGAAGACTGCATCATCATATGTCACCCCTTAAGCAGCTTCATGTCGGTCCAGTTTCAGCTTCTTTCTGCCTCTCAAATACCTCCGCCTTGTTTTAACTTCAGGTGTTGAATGTTTTTTTTTTTTTTTGCATTTTTGTCCCTATTTCCATTGATGCAACAAATCCTGCGATGGTGTTTGTCCCAGGGTTTATGCCCATCCTCCTCAGAATTGTAATTTCTACTTTTGGACTCTTATTGAAATGACGTACAACATCATTGACACACAAATTTACAGTTTTATGACTAACAGTAAAAGATTATAAATTACTTCATTATGTAAAAACATTTTTCCAATCTAATGATCATGCCCAGATATCTATGCATCTATTTCGGGACTAGAAAGAAGTTTATTTTACAAGCAATGCTGGACGAGGGGATTGACTGCTACGAAGATCACTCCAAAAGTAATGCACTCCAAAAGTAAGTGACGTACATCATCACTGACACACAAATTTACAGTTTTATGACTAACAGTAAAAGATTATAAATTACTTCATTATGTAAAAAAGTTTTTCCAATCTAATGATCATGCCCAGATATCTATGCATCTATTTCGGGACTAGAAAGAAGTTTATTTTACAAGCAATGCTGGACGAGGGGATTGACTGCTACGAAGATCACTCCAAAAGTAATGCACTCCAAAAGTAAGTGACGTACAACATCACTGACACACAAATTTACAGTTTTATGACTAACAGTAAAAGATTATAAATTACTTCATTATGTAAAAACATTTTTCCAATCTAATGATCAAGCCCAGATATTTATGCATCTATTTTGGGACTAGAAAGAAGTTTATTTTACAAGCAATGCTGGACGAGGGGATTGACTGCTACGAAGATCACTCCAAAAGTAATGCACTCCAAAAGTGACCGTGGCTGATGACGCAGCATTTTGAAAATGGGACTTATCTGAAAAACAATAAGGCATAAGTCGAAAATTCTTATATCAAATTAAAGAGGGAAAATTCTCTATTAAAATAGTTATATTTTGAAAATTCTAATTTTTCATCATTTTTTGCGTTTTGTGGGTGTACATTACCTTAAGAACAATTACGTCACAAGTTCGCAGTATAGGCCCTGTCAGTATGTTTGAGAACATCAGGGTGTGGCGATGGTAGGGGTAGGGCTTGCAACAGTTGAACTCGTTGGGAGGGGGTGGTGGAACACTAATTCGCTTGATGTGTTGGTTTTGTGCTAATATAACTGCTTGTCAACGGAGCGGCCCGATACAGATTCATTTTCATTAGTCTGTTTGCAGAGCTAGGATGATTACTGAACGGCCCGCTACCCTCTAATCTCTCTCTGTGAATTAAAATCATAACTCCATAAGTATTGCATATGTTACTCCCGTTGAAATATTTTTCACATTGCAATCCTTTGGACTGTTACTAAAATTTCTTACAAAGCAATGAGGCAAAAACAGATTCAAGAAGGCAACTTACGAATTGGTAGGTTGGTTCTGAAGTCATTACTTATGTATGTATGTATGTATGTATGTATGTATGTATGTATGTATGTATGTATGTATGTATGTATGTATGTATGTATGTATTGTGACTTTTATTTCCACTCAACAATAGGATTTTATTCTTCCAACAATAATTCCTTTCTACAACTCGCCTTAAACGCTCTCGTCAACAATTGGATTTTCACTCAACACAGTATTCGTTATAGCACTCCACTGACGACAATGACAATTTACTTGGACTATTACGAACAACAATGAACTGTTAATCTTAACTAATATTTACAAAGCACTATTTACAAATCAGAACTATTAGTTCTCAGTTCACAGTTCTTCTATCTCAGTCACTCGAGTTCACAGTATCTCGAACCACACACCTTCAGAGACAGTTCACTGTACTCGAACTCAGGTCCCTCCAACTGCGGTCCACTGCACTCGAACTCAGGCCTTCGGATGCTGACGCAGTTGCGGACGCACACTCGAGTCGAACTCCGGTACACAAGACTGGCTTGCTTGCTCTGGCTTTCTCACTGACTGGCTGACTAATCAACTGAAAAACTGCTCGAGTTCGCTGGCGTTTCTTCTTTTATAATCACAGCGACGTAGCATCGAAAGTTCGACGCGTCTCCAGAGATTGCATTCCAGAGAAATCCAGAGCCCTCTCCTCTCTACCAGCACCAGATGCGCGCGCACTCTCGTCGCGTTGACGTAATGCACCCCCTCTCTTCTCTCCGCCGCGCGCCATCCCAAAGTGCTCCGCGCGATCTTCTCTCTTGCGGGACGCTGGTCGTGAGTTCGAATCTCACGTCGCTGTCACAGTATGTATGTATGTAGGTATGTATGTATGTATGTATGTAGGTATGTATGTAGGTATGTATGTATGTATGTAGGTATGTATGTATGCATGTAGGTATGTATGTATGTAGGTAGGTAGGTATGTATGTATGTATGTAGGTATGTATGTATGTATGTATGTATGTATGTAGGTATGTATGTATGTATGTAGGTAGGTATGTATGTATGTATGTATGTATGTAGGTATGTATGTATGTAGGTATGTGTGTATGTATGTAGGTATGTATGTAGGTATGTATGTATGTAGGTATGTATGTATGTAGGTAGGTATGTATGTATGTAGGTATGTATGTATGTATGTATGTAGGTAGGTAGGTATGTATGTATGTAGGTATGTATGTAGGTAGGTAGGTAGGTATGTATGTATGTAGGTAGGTATGTATGTATGTATGTATGTATGTAGGTATGTATGTATGTATGTATGTATGTATGTATGCAGGTATGTGTGTATGTATGTATGTAGGTATGTATGTAGGTATGTATGTATGTATGTATGTATGTATGTATGTATGTTTGTATGTAGGTATGTATGTATGTAGGTATGTGTGTATGTAGGTATGTATGTAGGTATGTATGTATGTATGTAGGTATGTATGTATGTATGTATGTTTGTATGTATGTATGTATGTAGGTATGTATGTATGTATGTAGGTATGTATGTATGTATGTATGTAGGTAGGTAGGTATGTATGTATGTATGTAGGTATGTATGTAGGTAGGTAGGTAGGTATGTATGTATGTAGGTAGGTAGGTATGTATGTATGTATGTATGTAGGTATGTATGTATGTATGTATGTATGTAGGTATGTGTGTATGTATGTATGTAGGTATGTATGTAGGTATGTATGTATGTATGTATGTATGTATGTATGTATGTATGTATGTATGTATGTATGTTTGTATGTAGGTATGTATGTATGTATGTATGTAGGTATGTGTGTATGTAGGTATGTATGTAGGTATGTATGTATGTATGTAGGTATGTATGTATGTATGTTTGTATGTATGTATGTATGTATGTATGTATGTATGTATGTATGTATGTATGTATGTATGTAGGTATGTATGTTTGTATGTATGTATGTAGGTATGTATGTATGTAGGTATGTGTGTATGTATGTATGTATGTATGTAGGTATGTGTGTATGTATGTATGTAGGTATGTGTGTATGTATGTATGTAGGTATGTATGTAGGTATGTATGTATGTATGTATGTATGTATGTATGTATGTAGGTATGTATGTATGTAGGTATGTGTGTATGTATGTATGTAGGTATGTATGTATGTATGTATGTATGTATGTATGTATGTATGTATGTATGTATGTATGTATGTATGTATGTATGTGTGTATGTAGGTATGTGTGTATGTATGTATGTAGGTATGTGTGTATGTATGTATGTAGGTATGTATGTAGGTATGTATGTATGTATGTATGTATGTATGTATGTTTGTATGTATGTATGTAGGTATGTATGTATGTAGGTATGTGTGTATGTATGTATGTATGTATGTATGTATGTATGTATGTATGTATGTATGTATGTATGTATGTATGTATGTATGTATGTGTGTATGTATGTGTATGTATGTAGGCCTATGTATGTAGGTATGTATGTATTTTTTTTTTAATATTAGTTGAACGGCATGTCCCATTACAATAAAGGTAATGCTACATGCCTTGCTACCTGTATGTTTACAATATAACACATTATGTTTCGTTTCTGTCACTCTCTAGGCGTATGTAGGTCTGTTATTCTGTTGTGAAAATTTGAATCTTTCATTATATCTATTGCCTACTCTTATCTATCCTAGATTAAATTATCCTAAGTTTACTCGTCTAAATTTATAACATTGACATAGTTTGTGAATGTATGCACATGTTCTTGCATTATTTTAAGCTTTGTGAAAGTCCACTTGCCAGTTTTCCTTAACATTTCCCGCTGGAACGCTAGTCTTTCTTTGTCCAATTTCGGGCACTCGAAAAGGAGGTGGTCGACGATCTGTTCCTCTGCTCCACACGCACACGACGGGTTGTCCCTCAGCTTGAATCTGTATAAGTAAGCACCGGTTTTTCCATGTCCAGTTAGAAAAGTTGTGACCTTTCCATTAAGTGGAATATTAACGTGTAACCTCTCTTTTACACTGGGGAAAAACGATTTTGTCACTGCACCATTTATCGTGTTTTGCCACTCACTTTCCCACTTAACCACACTTTCTTCTTTAAGTTCCCGCATGATGTCGCTGACTGGTATCCTGTCGAAGCTCACTAGTAACTCGTTGTTACTTGCTGCCTGCTTTGCCAAGTGGTCCGCAGCTCGTTCCCCGCAAGTCCAACGTGTGCCTTGACCCATGCGAAGTGAATAGTCCAGTTTAATGTTTCCAGCTTTCTTATCTGTTTTCTAATTTGTTCTATCAAGCGGTGATGGTTATTGAAATTTCGTAACGAACCGAGTGTGATTCTGCTGTATGTATGTATGTATGCATGCATGTATGCATGCATGTATGTATGTATGTATGTATGTATGTATGTATGTATGTATGTATGTATGTATGTATGTATGTATGTATGTATGTGTGTGTATGTATGTATGTATGTATGTATGCATGCATGCATGTATGTATGTATGTATGTATGTATGTATGTATGTATGTATGTGTGTGTATGTATGTATGTATGTATGTATTTATTCACACTGTAAATGGGTATATACCCGGTGGCAGTGGTAACTAATTACACTCAATAATGACAATTAATAATAAACACAACTAATAAAAAACAATAATAATTAATAATAATAAAATAATAATAACAAGGAGCATCCTAAATGAAATGAAGCATGGTCACTTAAAATAACATTTAAAGTAAATCTAATTTGTATCTTAACCCTAAGTTCGAACTAAGACCCACGAGTATGACAGGTTCATACCTGCACAAGTACCTTTTGGCACTACACTTATTCCGCTGTCAACTCACTCACTGCACTAATTCTACCTGATTTCACTAACACTTCTAACCATTTCACTGTTCAAATACTTTGCACAGCCACTTCACTGACACCAACACACTTCACTTACACAATAGACTTCACTGACACTGCAAACTTCACTGACACAACACACTTCCTCACTGATAGAACACTTCAAATAACAAGATATCAATTACACCCTTTAAGTAGTGTGTATAATATACTACCGTCTATTAGTTAAGTCCTTAAGCCTGTTTTTTAAATCATTTTTGGTTATTGGTAAAACTAATTTATAAGCAAACGACACTAAGATCTGCGAAGGTTTTCAGATCCATTATTAATAGGCAATTTTATTCCTTAAATAGTGAAGCAGGAAACAAGACTAAAATTATAAGTCAGCTTGTTTGATGAACAGTAATAATGAAATATAGTGATTTTATATCGTAACAGTTATCACGGAAAATCGTAGCTCCGAAAGTTTCGGGTTCAAATCCTTTAACGGAATTTAGTAAATGTTACTTTTTAGACTTCAGTGTCACTGTACAGCAGGCATGTCAATTGATGCCCACAGGAGCAAGCGCGCGCTTTAGAGCCCAGGAGAGCCTGAGCGCTTTACAGCGGAAAGAAAAGAGACAGAAGAAAGAGGTGGTATATGCCGCTTGGTCGAGCTATATTCAGGGATGACCAGCACTGATTCAATAGATAAAGGGAAGAGAACTTATTAAAACTGCATCCATGTTAATTTTTAGATTTGTCTGAGATGTGTAAGAATGTAAGTTTAATTTAATTCCAACTTCCTTTCTTTAAATATATCTAAATCAACTTTAGTTCCTTTTTCGTTAACAGCTGCCAGTTTTCAAAATTTAAAATTTAGCGATATATATAGACTAATAATACACAGTGAAAATTGTTTAGATCCCAAAAGTTGTAAATGTCCACCTTTGAAAGAAGCCACGTATGTCAAATATCTGGGTATCATTATTGATCAGAATTTAAAATGGCCTCATCACATTACTTATCATTGTAAGAGGCTTCGTAAAACAATTTATAAATTCATTAATCTTCGATGCTACTTACCTATTAGAGTTCTACGAAATGTTTATTTGGCCATTTTTCAGTCTATCATTCAATATGGTATAATTGTTTGGGGTGGAAGTACAAAAATTAATCTTAGTCCGTTAAATTTACTACAAAAACGAATAATTAAAATTTGTTTGAAGAAACGTTTCGATTATCCAACTAAATTAATTTATTCTGAATTTAATGTATTTAATATTGAACAAATTTATAAGTATACGCTGTTAAAATTTTATCATAAAAATCGTAATAAGTTTGTATTACAGACACACAATTATGACACAAGACGAAATATTAATTCAACATTAGTAGAACCTAAATGTCTCACATCTGCTGGTCTAAAGCATAGCATTAATTTTGGCCCTCGGTTGTACAATGCTTTAACTAAATTACACCCAGAACTTCTAACATGTAACCCACTAACATGTAACAAGAAAATTAGAAACGTGTTAATATCTTAAATTTGATTAAATAAATTTATAGCCTATGTGTATGAATTAATCAACCTATATTATATTTGTATTCTATAATTTTGAAATATATATTAGTCCTACTTTTCACGTGCGATATTATTCTTCTCTAGTGTTAATATTATATTATATAATTCCATTGCCGCTGTAATTATATTTTAGTTCCTATTTTATTTTACTTATTTATTTATATTATTATTATTTATTTTAATATTATATCTGAACTGCGACCGAGCACGAGCGCTGCTCATTCGGTCTCAAATTTTGTTAATACTACTGTATCTTCTTTTTATATTGCTTGTATTATTTTATTTGCATTTCTCTTTGTTTGTTTTGTAATTATATTTCTTTATTCTGTATATTTGAAATAAATAAAATTGAAAAAAAAAATTGAAAATTTTAATTTATTGATGTAGATTATGTGATGTCAAATATAGCAAGATATAAGTAGTAGTAGTGGTAGTGCTAGTGGTAGTAGTAGTGGTGGTGGTGGTAGTCATTGATATTATTATTATTATTATTATTATTATTATTATTATTATTATTATTATTATTATTAAAGCCATCAGAGCTTCTCTTTCGCTCAAGCAGATTTAATAATCTAGTTTATATTTTGTCGTTATCTAAGAGTCGATATGACACTGTTGAAAGTTGATATACTATTAATTCATGATATCAAAGATATTTAGATGATAAACCTCCTATAACCCTAACAATACGAATAATTTATCACGATTTCGGATTAGGAACTGCAGCTGACCTTGAGGCCTACAACTGACCTATCTTATTATACAGATAGAAAAATAATTATTATTTCGTACGTATTGCGTAACAGCGCGTTCAAATTAAGAACTACATAATTATAAAGAAGCCACTGAAATGAAAATGTTTAAGATAAGGATTTTGATTACCTATAAATCATGAAAAAAAAATGTCCTAAAAAAATGCATTTATGACCTAAAAATCTTTCAAAAAGCCCTTAAAAATGCCCTAAAAATTCATTTTACATAATTGGCTTAGTAGGAAAAGAGGTTTTTGTACTACTTAATATTTAGACTAGTAATTAAATTAAATTCTAGTACCAACATTTAAGTTTATTTAATTTTAAATGGTTTTTTCTAAGTAGTACACTTTAATTATTTCACCTGATGTAGTTTCCATTTAGTCCATCACAAGGCCACTCTTATCCGGAACTAGCAGGCATAGAGGAGTCTATATTGAAGGGGTGGTTGGACTGATCCATTACATGGGGTGTACTACGTTAAAATGGCAATATTTGTGTAGAAAAATGATTAAAATATTATATAAAATAATGCGTATTAATGGAGAAAATATGTAGAGAAAATATCAAAGGATATAAACATTATTTTACATTAATGGGGATTTATAGCCAAAATTAAATAAAAATTCCTCAGAAATGACCGAATAAAACAAAAGATGCTCTTATGAGCCGAAACAGGCAACAAATGCAAGAAAATGCCCTAACAAATACGTCTTAAAACACTTATGCCCGGTTGCTTCAATCTTGTTTAAAATGCTTTAATAGCTAACCGTGGTAATATCGTTATCACCTTTAAGGAGAAAATCTGTTGTACCATTACTTATCTAGATTTCTTTACCATAGTTACTTGGCGGGCGGTTATCTTGCTGTTATTCGTATTCGCAGCAATTGAAACGTAGTATTCTGGTGGCAGTGATTGAAGGCTTTATTCTTTTGTCTGCCGAATTTGTGTAAACAGTAAAGGCCCATTCACAATAAAAATTAAACATAACCTAAACGTTAACATAAGAATGTAAATTTTACGGTAAAATCCACAGATATCTGTGATAAAATCACATCATTCATGATGGGGACATAAACATAACCTCAAAGATACTTTGTAACCATGGAAACATAACAACGACGCCATTTCCTCATCTTCTGTCGTATACTTCAGCGCTCCACGATTGTGTACTGTTTGCATAAGCATGAAAGTTTCGAGTTCGCAATGTTAATGCGTGCTTATATGAATCATTGTGAATGATCCCATTTGATAACCTGGCCGCAAACTTCTGTGTTTATGTTACGGTTATGTTTAATTTTCATTGTGAATGGATCTTAAGCCTCAGCTCTTCCGTTTTGTTACAATTTCGTTAAATTTAGTCCCTATTATGGAACAAAATCGAGTAAGAGCACCGAACTTCAGTAAATATGAAGTGGAAATGCTCATCGAGCCTGTAGAGAAATATACAGATTTAATAGAAAATAAGACGGACGGCGTTTCACTAAAAGAAAAGAACGCAACTTGGCGAAAAATTGCAGATGAATTCGGTTATGTTCCTATTAACTTATATTTATTTGTATGTAACTATGTATTTATTTTCCTGTAGGATTGTAGAATTGATGTTATAACTTTCCAGTTACAATACACAGGTACGATTAGTATAATGAATATTGTAGGTCTACAAGTAGTCGAAATCACAGCTATAGGCCTACCTACTTTTTAGTTATGTATTTAAGTGCTGGGTTTGGATAAATTTCAGAACACGGATACCTTCCTTTCCCTTTACTCCAAAATTCCAACGTTGTGCACACAAAATAAATTATTGGCACTGAAAAGTGCCTTTTTGTAAGTATGATGATGTGCAATCGACAAACAAAGATAATAATTGCTTCAATTGTTGTCAGTGAGGTATCCGTATACTGAAATTACTATGTAGACTTACTAAGACAACGAAATGGTGGAAACGGCGTTTTTTTTTCTTTCTTTTTGTGCTACCATCTGTTGTTTTGGTCAACAATGATCAATTACGCATTTCTTGAAATTCTTTGAGCTGTTTTTTTTTCTAATGGCACCTGTATATTTTCGTAATCGAATTTCTTTTAAAAATGCAGATTCATCTAAATCTTGAAATGGATCGTCCCTATCTCTCACTCTTCTATCTTCGTTTTCCAGATATTGCAAATACACAAGATGAGATGCTAAATTCATATCGACGATTAGTCTAATCACAGCTTCTGGATGCAAATGCATGCAATCAGCAATGTAGGTATCTAGGAGGACGTGATATATCGCAGTCTGCATACACAAAAATTAAGAGGTCGGCTGATAACCGTATTTAAAAGCCTTTTGCAATGCTGCTATTAGCTTCTTAAACGCTCGCCAACGACCGGTAAACTTTTAAACCCGGTTAAATGTCCAAAAACCCTTAAACGAGCTTTGTGTAACAGAAATTCTACTTAACCATGGTAAGTTACTAATTTTACGGCGGTAAAGTCGTAACCGAGATTGAAGCAACCACCCATTAGTTTGTCACATAACATATAAATACTAAAGCAGGTATGTTTCTGGCTTACTATAGAGAAGATTCAATTTAATCAAAATCCTAGCCCTACTCATAAATAATGATGTAGTTACATGTCATGGAATTGCATGAGGGCATGGAGGTTGAACTTTATAGTTACATGATCTCGTCACTAGAATGAGGTCACCTTTCACCCCCGGAAAATATCAGTAGGTTACTCAATTTTATAGGACGCTGAAGGGTCTGTTGGACCATTCTAGAATTTTCTGCAACTGAAAAATCCCACCACAATCCAGAATTGAGTCTGGGACCTTCAAGTCCTTAGCAAGCTCTATACCAACTGAGCCCAACCGGTTAAAAACAATCTCTAGACTGTTAGTATCGTCTCCTCTTGTTTTCGCGTGCTGAATCTTCAAAACTTCCCGAGCTGGGAGCCTGAAGTATATAATTGACTGTATTAACATGGTTGCTATCTTTCGCCGCATTTGAGTAGCCTGGAGCGATCGTACAAGTTTAGTTTACATTCTGATACACGTGGTTTGAAGTCTTCCCTCCCCCCCCCCCCATCCTCGAGGCACGTCTCTCTTATATTCTCATTACGATGGTGGTTCCCCGATACATGGGGAAGAGGGATGGAGTCACCTCGTGATGCCGGGCCTCATAAAAGAAGATAACAATTTGCTCTTAGCAGAAACTTTACATCATGTTGTTTGGTTCTGGAGGATTTTCTCTGCTCTGAAGTAGGATGGATTATTCTCGTTATATTGAAGCCATTCTAAAGGAGGATTTAGTCTCAAGTGTTACGCTTGAGAAATCGTCTGACTCAATTCAACGATGTGTTGTATGTGGGAGGAAAGAGCATTAAGACAAGGTTAAATACAGGGACTTCATTTTATTTATTTATTTATTTATTTATTTATTTATTTATTTATTTATTTATTTATTTATTTATATCTGTGTGCTGAACAACAGCCAGAAGCCAATTAAAGTTCAGCACAATACACAAACAGAAGACACAAAGGTGCTAAACAAAAATAAATAATATATTAAATAACAAAAACATACATAAATATAATTGAGTACAAACAGTAAAAACTAATAATCAAAACAAAACTATACCTTAAAAGGATCTAAATTGTGCCCATGCAAATTGGCATATTTTATGCATCTACAGACTGGAGAAAGTGATTTTGAATTTCGGTTATAAAAATGTTTTTGAAATCTTAAACCTTTTGTAGGAATACGTAGGCTGATATTGTTTATGATAGACTAACAATCAATATCACCTTTGATAACTTTGCAAAAAAATTGATAATCAAGATTTAGACGTCTAGCATAAAGGGTACAACAGTTAAAATATTTACAGGTAATCTCATAGTTAAAGTCAGTGGAATTGGGTATATATCGAAAAGCACATAAGGAAATAAATTTTCTTTGAATATTTTCTAATTTAACCGAATCGGTTGAAGTAATGGAATTCCAGGCTATTAACCTGTCTGTACCTTTAGAGAACCGGAAACACCGCTTGCTCCCCCCTCCAAGACTGGAGTTCGATGATACTGGCGTAAAACACAAATCACTCTACTAGTTATAGGAAGGAAGACAAGTAGTTCATCCATTTACGTAAACTAGGAAATATCGCGATTTTGAGTTCGATAATTTTCATTAGGTTTTTCTTTAATCAAAGTACAGTACTGTATTAAGAATAAGTGTTTTTACTCACGAAGTGAGTTATCCATGCGAACGTATTCATTATGCAGTGTATATTATACTGTCTACAGCACATTAGCGTACAATATAGAGAAAGAATTTAAATTGAAAAATAATCATAATATGAATATTTAAACACAATTTTGAAAACGGTGGCCGTTCATTTCGATACAGGCTTCAGTTCTTTTGTGCATATTATCGCACTATAGACTATTGCATCTAATTCCAATTGCCAGTTTCGTCCTTCGTACTAGTAACTCATGTTGAAATAATTCTGTACCTACTCTACGTACTGTGAATTCAATCTTCACTTCTGCCCGACCCGAAAATATAAAATTACTCAGACATGCTATCTACTGTCCGTCCAAGTGGTTATGCCGCAGGATTGTAGAAAGGGAGGAAATCACGTGACAGTTAATTACTTAACGAGGCCCTTTTATTTAAGTTAAATTAAACAGCTGTATAATATTACATAAACTTCCAATTCCTAAGAGAAATTAATGTTTTCAGAAAAGAGCTAAGACAGCCCAGCTATTACAGAGGGGCGAGCAGAAGCAGGTGGGGGAAATCGGGATGCGACGTAGGCAAACGGACAGTACCTGTGCGAAAATATGATTCAATATTGAAAGCTCTTTCGTCACTGGAAAACGCGAACATATTTCTGGAACGTACTATACTCAGTAACTCAGTACTGCTTACTATCTGAGGTCTTGGTTCTGTGTGGAGTTGGAACTTCTTTAGTAGAAGGGGTGGGAGCGAAGTACATTAAAAAACTCAGGTACAATAAAGATTGAAGTAAAAATAAAATGATGTCCCTGTACAAGACAGATAAAACCAATGATACATAATGAAGACGATGTGTAAGAGGAAAATTATATAGTGGAAAGAAAATAGAAAGGGAAATGAATAGGAGGTACAAGAGAAATCAAAATAGAAGAAAAAGTAGAAGTAAAACATTAGAAAGGAGAGGGAAACAATATTATAGAGCAGTGATGTCAAAACAAGCGCATTTTTCTCACCTTGACGTCGTGCGCGGGCATCAAGCGCTAGGTATGCTAGGAGGAATAAGCAGCCTGTTGGATTAAGAAAACAGTGGTGCACAAACTTCAAACGGAACGTGAAATTTTATGTCGTTACTTTATATGGCTTCTTTCTGTTTGTTATTTTCTATATTGTCTGTAAAACAAAAGTGCTAACACCTATTTCTTAGCCTAATATTGCAGTTGTGTTTTAAACGTTAATAACATAATAAAGAATAAAGAAGGAATATTCACACAAATTCCATAATAACTACAACTATACTGTACTAAGTGAATTAAACACATCATTCATAACGAAAGTTTTATCCCAAAGAAAGACACTGAATATGACATGATAAGTTGAAACTGATACTGATGGTATATTAGCCTTATAAAAGTAATCCAAACAATATTATAGTACAAAGCAAAGTTGTCTAGGTATATGTTTTAACTGTAACTAATATTACATAATAAAACTCTTATCGCATTATGCTTTTAGGTGATATTGGTGCGCAACTTTCTGTTATCAGAATATTAAATGATCTCGAAATCTGCTGAAGCTATAGAACTGACGTTTTACTAACACATAGGCACATGTCTTTTGCTTATGATGTAACAGTATTTGCTTTTTTAATTAATTTCCTTACAGACATTTTCCATGCGAATATTTTCAAAAATTTTAATACACTATCTTCAGTAATACGTATTTACGAGTGTATTAGATTTACGAAAATATTGTTTTAGTACCTGTAAGGCTGCTAAACAAATATATCTGAAAATTTCACTTTTCTGTAAAAAAGTTGAGAAAATATTCCCTTTGAATTAAAAATCAAACTTGTGAAAAATAAGCATTAAAATTAAAACTTACATTCTTATAATGCACTTATACCTCTCAGGCAAATCTAAAAATTACCATGGATACAGTTTTAATAAGTTCTCTTCCCTTTATCTATTGAATCAATGCTGGCCATCCCTGAATATAGCTCGACCAAGCGGCATATACCACCTCTTTCGTCTGTCTCTTTCCTTTCCGCTGTAAAGCGCTCAGGCTGTCTTGGGCTCTAAAGCGCGCGCTTGCTCCTGTGGGCATCAATTGACATGCCTGCTATAGGCGTATGTATATTCTGAAACAACAAAAAACTAAAAATTAATAACAAAATTCTTCACCGATGCTCTTTTAAAAGTATATAATCCAATTGAAGGATTTCTTATTTTTCGTCTCCAGAATATGTTTCAGTATCAAGTCGTTACACTTGTAAATAGAATAAGAATTTATCGCTTCGTGTTGCAGCGAAACATTTATCTACACGGAATTGCAGGAGTGCTCGTTGTTTTTAACTAGGTCCGGAGACTGAGGACACCGGACGGAAGGAAGAAGGCGGAGAGATGTATTTGAAAGTATGATACTTACAGTTGGTCACTCCAGAGCAATCGATCAACGGGACCTCTTGATAGATCGCTTCCCAGCGACCCACGACCCGATAAAACGGCCGGGCCGGACCGGACAGAAGACACATGTATCTGCAGCGAAAAAACAAGCAAGGAATCAATTTCTCGGCTAGACCCCCCAGGGGAGCCAACCCTCTCAACAAAACAATCTCATTCCTTCCCTCACTACCTGTCAGAAGTAACAGAGGCAGTTATGTCGTCAAGGACCAGCCCTTATCTGCACTCTCGGGTTCCAGCACACATTTAGTGTTTTATTTGTACAGAAACGTTTGTTCGAACATTAGTTATACTCGTTAGCTCAATATTTAATGAGATTCAATGTTATAATATTGCAAGAATAGCTTCAAAATAATTTAATAATAAAATTAAATAAGGTAAGATTGAGATATTAGGAGAAAATCCACAAACGAGTAGGGAAAATATGAGAATTTTACTGGAAGCAAGTAAAGAGATAGGTTTTGAAGTAAAAACCGAAAAGACAGAGTATATGATTATGCCTCGTGACGAGAAAATTGTACGAAATGGAAATACAAAAATTGGAATTTTATCCTTTGAAGAGGTGGAAAAATTCAAATACCTGGGAGCAACAGTAACAAATATAAATGATACTCGGGAGGAAATTAAACACAGAATAAATATTGGAAATGCCTGTTATTATTCGGTTGAGAAGCTTTTATCATCCAGTCTGCTGTCCAAAAATCTGAAAGTTAGAATTTATAAAACAGTTATATTACCGGTTGTTCTGTATGGTTGTGAAACTTCGACTCTCACTTTGAGAGAGGAACATAGGTTAAGCGTGTTTGAGAATAAGGTGCTTAGGAAAATATTTGGGGCTAAGAGGGATGAAGTTACAGGAGAATGCAGAAAGTTACACAAAACAGAATTGCACGCATTGTATTCTTCACCTGACATAATTAGGAACATTAAATCCAGACGTTTGAGATTGGCAGGGCTTGTACCACTTATGGGCGAACCCAGAAATGCATATAGAGTGATAGTTGGGAGGCCGGAGGGAAAAAGACCTTTGGGGAGGCCAAAACGTAGATGGGATGATAATATTAAAATAGATTTGAGGGAGGTGAGATATGATGATAGAGACTGGATTAATCTTACTCAGGATAGGGACGGATGGCGGGCTTATGTGAGGGCGGCAATGAACCTCCGGTTTCCTTAAAAGCCAGTAAGTAAGTAAGATTGAGATGTTAGGAGAAAATCCACAAACAATTAGGGAAAACACGTGAATTTTACTTGAAGCAAGTATAGAGATAGGTTTGGAAGTAAATCCCGAAAAGACAAAGTATATAATTATGTCTCGTGACGAGAATATTGTACGAAATGGAAATATAAAAATTTGAATTTTATCCATTGAATAGGTGGAAAAATTCAAATACCTGGGAGGAACAGTAACAAATATAAATGATACTCGGGAAGAAATTAAACACGGAATAAATATGACTGTATTTATTAACACTACAATTCGGTATACACCTGGTGGCAGTGATATATAATATACAATAATTACAACTACATGAAATAAAATATAATAAACGTAAATGAAATAAAATAATATAAACGTAAATCTATAAATAGTAGATGCGATAAACCTGGGACTATAAATAAATACTATTCTATAATAATGCCTACGATAAGCAAAAGTAAATCTAACTTATAAGTACTTCTATTTCACCCAACTATTACCAATTTAAGTAGGTACATATCACCTTAATTAATTACATATCAACTTAATTAATTATTTATCAACTCAATTAATTACATGACACAACTTAATTAATAACACTGCACCTCCAATTATATTTTCAGTCTAATCTTCTCAACCTTTCCTTAAATGTATTGATTTTAAGAGGACCACCCTGAAAGATTGCCGCAGGTAAGCTGTTCCAGTCTACTATTGTGCGGTTAACAAAGGAAAATTTTGCCACATCCGTTCTTTGTTTTCTGCATTTAAACTTCCTAATATGATCAGCCCTTCCTAAGTATGATGGTGTTGCTAATCTAGCATTGATATCGGTCCATGCTTTGTGTCCCATTTGTGCCTTAAACAATGCGGTGAGTCTGGTTTTTCGTCGCCTTGATTTGAGAGATTCCCACCCTAAGTCTTTTACTATCTCCTCACCATGTCCCTTCCCCATTTTTACATATTTTGCTGCCTTGCGTTGAACCTTTTCTATATGGGAAATGCCTGTTATTATTCGGTTGAAAAGCTTTTGTCATCCAGTCTGTTGTCAAAAAATGTGAAAGTTAGAATTTATAAAACAGTTATAAACCGGCTGTTCATTATAGTTTTGAAACTTGGACTCTTACTTTGAGAGAGGAACATAGGTTAAGGGTGTTTGAGAATAAGGTGCTTAGGAAAATATTTGGGGCTAAGCGGGATGAAGTTACAGGAGAATGGAGAAAGTTACACAACATAGAACTGCACGCATTGTATTCTTCGCCTGACATAATTAGGAACATTAAATCCAAACGCTTGAGATGGGCAGGGCATGTAGCACGTATGGGCGAGTCCAGAAATGCATATAGAGTGTTAGTTGGGAGGCCGGAGAGAAAAAAGACATTTGTGCAGGCCGAGAGCTGGATGGGAAGATAATATTAAAATGGGTTTGAGGAGGTGGGATATGATGATAGATAATAGATTAATCTTGCTCAGGATAGGGACCGCTGGCGGGCTTATGTGAGGGCGGCGATGTACCTCCGGGTTCCTTAAAAGGCAGTAAGTAAGTAAGTAAGATTGAGATAATAATGTATTAGCATATTTACAATAGAGACAGCACAGCCAAAGGTACGTAAAAATATAACTTTCCAGTAAGACTGCATAGGTTATTCTTTTAAATTATAAGTTATTTTCTTTGGTTTTAAAATTATTTACTCTGTGTGCAGTATATTATTTTATGCTCGACCATGCCGAAATGTAGTAATTATACACCTGGTAGCAGTCCTTTAATGCATGTCATTAAATTACACCTATTCATTAAAGTTCAGGTGTTCAGCCAATGACAACTCAGCTTACAGGTGTTCAGCCAATGACAAGTCAACTTTGTAGCGTTATAAAACCGCAAGTATCGATTATTCTCGGATATGCAATCGAAAGAGAATTAGCGAAAAGTCACGGAGGCTGGAAATCGAATACTGTCGCAGAAGGTTATGTTCTGTTACTATAATAATTAGCGTTAATTGTAAATAATATTCAAATAAATTCAATTAGTCATCTCGTTTTTCAATGTCGAATTCAATAATCAAGGTTATGTCAAGTTTAACGGGATTACATCAAGGTCAATGACATTATTGTTCCTCGGAAAAAATCAATACTTTCGCGTCTGCGCACATGTCACAATTCACGACCTAGAACAAGGCCACTTCCGATCTTGTCAGATACAAATAAAATGTATACATATGAATAATTTCTAGTTAGAAATATGGTCGAGCATAAAAAGTCGTATGAAACTTGGCTATAATGTTAATTAAGACGCTTGTATTAATATTATGAAACTCGCTTGCGCTCGTTTCATAAAT
Source organism: Periplaneta americana (assembly GCF_040183065.1). NCBI lineage: Eukaryota > Metazoa > Arthropoda > Insecta > Blattodea > Blattidae > Periplaneta > Periplaneta americana. The sequence continues at coordinate 5,595,838 of NC_091130.1, read as the reverse complement.
ATCCATACTTGCGTCTTAATTACTATCATTATAGGCTCGTTGCATAATGTACTAATACTATACTGAACGTTTATTTCAAAACCTCCTAGTCTAAATGAATATTTATATTAATTGAATTGATTTTAAACAAAAAACACGTCAATATAGATATGGAGGGGAAGTTTAATACCTGTCTTAATAATTGCATTTTATGTTTGAATCTCTCTTCCTCCCCATCATCATTGAAATTTCAAATGACACCTCAAAATGTAACATTTTAAAATTCATTTTTAGAAAGAAAAGTTTCATTCTTTCGGATCTAATTTCCGCACAGTCAAAGGAAAAAACTAAAATTCTTTCAATCATTTGTTATCATAATGCACTGCTTTCTTAAATTCATTGAACACATTGGGAATTAAATCAATGGCTTTCCCAAAACACGTTATGAAATATTTCGTATGGAACAATTTTTATCTCGAAAAGGAAGCAACAGCGAGCAAAAATGTATGAAAACTGTTTTTTTGTTTGAAATATCTCAAACAATAACCCTAAAAAATTAATGACACTACTTATTGTGTATATTTCGATATTCAAAGGAATTAAGTCACGAAGGTGTATGCGAAGTGGAACATTCCTCTCTACAAATCTGAAAATGAAGATTTTGGATTTAGTTCCTTCTGGCTTCTGAAACAAGTTGTGTTCTTTCAAACTGTTGTTAAGCTTTTAATCTGGCTTCACAAACGCCAGCCTCTAACATGCATGAACGAACTTTTCTTCTGTTATGATACTGAATATATGTTACGATATTCCAGATAGATAAAGAATTCATTACGTGTACAAGTTCAGTAATTTTTTTTGTTAGATAACGTATTTTTATTGATGCAATAAAGTCATATAAGGGTTTTATCTGGGACATGTTAAAGCCTTGACTGAAAGGTGAAACGGTGGCTCTAGGGTTATGAATGTGTGTATGTATTTATTCACACTGCAAATGGGTAAATACCCAGTGGAATTGGTAACTAATTACACTCAATAAACACAATTCATAATAAATTCAATTAATAAATTAATAATAACACTAATAAATAATCGTAAATAACAATAATAATAGTAATAATAACAAACAGGCAGCATGCCAAATTCAATGGAGCACGATCACTTAAAATAACATTTAAAGTAAATCTAATTTGTATCTTAACCCTAAGTTCGAACTAAAACCCACGAGTATGATATGTTCATACCTGCACAAGTACCTTTCAACACTACACTCATTTCGCTGTCAACTCACTCACTGCACTGGGATTACGACACATTTCACTGATTCTATCCTGATTTCACTAAAACATTTCACTGTTCAAATACTTTGCACTGCCACTACAAAGTATAAAACTTCACTGACTTCACATATATCAGCCGTGGCGAAAATGTGATCGTGCGCCGAGCCACTGTGTAACCTGAAACGTGCATAGCACCTATGGAGGGAGGCGGACACCCGAAGGGGAAGTGAAGCAGCTGTCTGACTTACTAACGGATTTTCGTTTTCCTTACGTGAAGCACTTAAATATAATTTTATAAAGTACAAGGCTACAAGCTAATGTTTAGTACGTGTAACGAAGAAAGAAATGAACAATAAATGAACAATATCACAACCTAAAATTAACTGTCTTCAGAATGTCTCTGCGACAGAGTTTCAAAATCAGGAATTACGTCACTTACTGTCAGTCGTAGTTGATCACGAAGGTATTTGTCTGTCAGTCGTGATCTAAATTTGATTTTTACTATTTTCATTGTTGAAAATAATTTTTCACAAACGTAAGTTGTAGCGAACATGGCTTCAACAGGGCAGGCGAAAGAACGAAGCTTCGGATAGGCCTATTTATTTGTTGGCAAAGATTTGAAAGTTCAACATTTGTCAAGTCCTTACATCTAGCTTTCATTTAACATCACATTGTAAATCTGTGCGTTTAAATTGAAGGTCTAACCGCATTATTCGTACATCTGCTGAAAAAGGATCGACGTACAGAGATGATGATGATGATGATGATAATAATAATAATAATAATAATAACAATAATGATAATAATAACAACACTTAACCTTTTAAAGTTTCATGAGTGACATGAGTTCTTTGAAATTGACATACATTTTTAAACAATGCAGTTTTAAAAGTTTTAAATGTTATGGTTGTTGTTTCTTAATTTTTCTAATAATGAGATTTTAAATTAAATCTAGTGGTAAATCAATTTACATTTAAATTTCAATGTATTAATGAACAGAGCAAATTGCACTACCTTATGTTGCATTTTTAAAGTTTATTATTAGCCTCTGTTTGTAGTATTCTTAATTAGTTATTAAACATATGACAATTAGTACTTGATACTGTCTTTTATCTAGTAAATATAGTACTTTTAACTTTATATTATGTAATTTGATAAATATCTACATTGTTTTTATAATAAAATTTTTATTTTGTATATCTATGAAATGTATTGCAGTAAGATTGTAACATTTGACAATGTCTATATTGAAGTTTTTCATTCAATGACAATAAAGATTATTATTATTATTATTATTATTATTATTATTATTATTATTCTTATAATGCCGTTTTATGTTATACAACCGTTTTCCCGTAATACTTGTGAACAAATCATACATTTAATATTCTCATCATATTGTCAGCAAAAAAATGCGTCCTCCCATCCTACTTGGAACTTTCGTTTTTGTAGATGTACATGGTTTCGAGGGAGACATTGCTACGATACGCCACTCGCAGGTCAGAGACAAATACAAATGGAACGGAGTTTGACTCCAGTGAGTGAGAGAGTGGGGGTTAGGGGATGTAGGAAGCAAGAGAAATGCACAGCTATCATTGCGAGCCACAATGTATTCGCGAGTCACATTTTCGCCACGGATGACATATATGAATAGTCCATTATAATTATTTCGTGATGTACAAACTGCCATCGTGTTTGAGGTGTTAATATCACTGCTATTATATCAAAGTTCCACCAACTAAAATTATCTCGGATTGAAAATCACTGGTATGAATTCCTTCCAACGTGAAGTAAATTTCGGACGCCTGTCTTAGATTTACAGAGCATAAAATAATTCAGACCCTGGAAGAGAGCGTTCCGGATGAAATTTACAGCACATATCTCATCCATGTAATAATTACACTCTGTTACATGTCCCTCTTATGGATCTAACGAGTTCCACCTCGTAAAATGTTCTACAACAGAGTTGAAATGTAATATTGATGGGTTGGAAAACAAGCAAGCTAAGTAAAAATTTAGCGAAATGCAAGGTTCTTGCATGTGTTACAAATGAAGAAATTTCCGATATCACATTAATTATAAGATAGAAACCAACGTGGTGCACGCCATTCTGAACTCGGATGATGTACAGTTTTAAAGGTCAGAGAGTTCAAAGCAATTGAAAATTTATATCCGACTTAAATGTTAATACAACATCGATATAGCTAACCATTTCAGTTCAACATGTCGTACAAATTATTAGAGAAGAAAAAGTGACAGTAGATGTAGGAGATCCCTATGAAGGCATTCTCTTATTTGAGTGTTAATGATAATTAGTTTTTAAGGTATTGCTTCTTATATAAAAGAATTGTGAGTATGACTCAAGTAAAATAAATGTGATGCAATTTATGTGTTGGTTTTTCTTAATAATGTTATTCAATTTTTACTCCATACCTTAGAACTCTTATATTACGTTTACATATATTGTGCGAGATCGTGCGTATTTGCTTGGTTTCCGCACAAAACCAATCCGCGGTAAGTCTAAAATTCCACATTCAGTATTCCCAACCTAACACACATAACAATTTCCCTCTTCTTACCGCTTAAGTGACATATTGATTTTACTGCTTTAGGCTTTTAACATATTATTTTTAGAGACGTTCAATATAGTAATAATTATAAATTGGAAACTTACCACTGCAATTTCACCTAAATTGCGCTTTAATTATTGTTTTTAAATATTTGCAAAAATTAAGTAAACTCTACAACTCCACTAAAGTTACTGCATTCGTGATGCAAGTAACATTAAGGTAGCCGTGAAAAAATCAACAAGATTCCAGACTCATCATAGACTGGGGGAAAAAAATACAGACGTATATCACGGCCTGCTGGAGTATAGTAAATACAGAAAACATTTTAAAGCAACAATGTTGAAGATAGATATTTTTGTTTTGCAAATTTGCCGTCATTGAACAGAAACCAAGATGGAGATTTCATTGCAACTAATTAGAAAGTCGTCTTTCAGGTATGTAATAAACGATCTTCGCACAAAACAATGTACGATACACGAGCGGTATGTTTGTTTTCATGTTCTCGGAAATTAAAAAAGCGAAACGTAGTTGAGCTTTTTCAATCTTTTCCTCGACCATGAAAACGTCAACATATCGCTCTTGTAACATATATTACTATTACATATTTTGTGCGAGATCGTGCGTATTTGCTTGGTTTCCGCACAAAACCAATCCGAGGAAAGTCTAATATTCCACATTCAGTATTCCCAACCTAACACACATAACAATTTCCCTCTTCTTACCGCTTAAGTGACATAGGCTATTGATTTTACTGCTTTATTCTTTTAAAATATTATTTTTAGAGACGTTCAATATAGTAATAATTATAATTTGGAAGCTTACCACTGCAATTTCACCTAAATTGCACTTTTAATTATTGTTTTTAAATATTTGCAAAAATTAAGTAAACTCTACACGTCCACTAAAGTTACTGCATTCGTGATGCAAGTAACATTAAGGAAGCCGTGAAAAATCGACAAGATTCCAGACTCATCATAGACTGGGGGGGAAAAAAAGACAGACGTATATCACGGCCTGCTGGAGTATAGTAAACACAGAAAACATTTTATAGGAACAATGTTGAAGATAGATATATTTGTTTTCCAAAGTTGCCGTCATTGAACAGAAACCAAGATGGAGATTTCATTGCAACTAATTAGACATTCCTCGTTCAGGTATCTAATAAACGATCTTCGCACAAAATAATGTACGATACACGAGCGGTATGTTTTCTTTCAATTCTCGGAAATTAAAAAAGCTCAACTATGTTTCGCTTTTTCAAACTTTTCCTCGAACATGAAAGCTTCAACATACCGCTCTTGTAACGCATAATACTATTACTGTTTAATGTGAAACCATTGTTAAGGAGATGATCCTATTAGTTATTGTTATGTTACTTACATATTTATAATACAGGGTGATCCGTTTGAGAAGACATAAAATAAAAACTTGATATAATGAAAATTATAGCTATTTATTGTTAAATAATATGTATAGCTATGCATTCTAGAAGAATGGGAGTTTTGTCCAAATTAGACCTCAACGTGCCCACCATTGCAAACACGACACAGTTCATATCTTGAGGCTAATTTCTACCATGCATGGTCTAATATCTCAGGGATAACTCTCTCAAAAGTTGAGAAATTCTTTGCTCTGATATCATGAACTCCTTGGGTCACTGTGTACACACATTGTTCTTCACGAAACCCCAGAGAAAGAAATCTGGTGATGTCAAGTCTGGGGAATTTGGAATCCACATAATTGGCCCTCGTCTGTTGCCCAATGAGGTGGTGCACCATCCTGTTGGAACATGTTGTTTTCCTGTTTCTGTTTTGGTTGGAAAAAGGTTTTTTCAACATGTTCGAGTATGATCCTGATCGAACTGTTTCCTCTGTGAAGATAAACAGCCGATACTGATTATGACTACATACCGCGCACCAAAAATTAACTTTAGGACTACCCCTTTCCAGTTATATGAGATATGAGGATTTTCACGTCCCCAGATGATTTCATTATGGGTATGCTAGCCTCACCTTCACATGCCGAAGTAAAGGTGGACGATCATCCAACAAGAATAGAGGTCAGTTTTTACCGTCTGCATTAATTAGATGTTGAAATAAATAAGAGTTCCCTCTGCCAATATTCACAGGTTTTGTTTGAAGTCGCTGATTCTGTGATCTTCAGAAAATGAGTGCTGATCGTTAATTAGTTTATTGGACGCCCTGTGAGATGTGTTCCGGTTCCGCCTGACCTGGTCGCAGACATGCATGTCACGGCATCAGGTGGTTGTGTGTTTCGCAAGCAGCACATGCTGCGGTGTGGAGAGAGCGGACTAATTTGCAGGCGGCACTCTCGCCTGCTGCTGGAAGTATACAGATAATTAATTACAGGGTCGAGCTTCGTTTTCGATTCCTTTTTAACGTATTGATAAATCCGAATTTATTCTACATTACACTCACAGCTTGAAATGGTACGCTTTATGTAGTGGATGTGTCAGAAGTGAATTACTGGAACACTTTAAAAGTAAGATAACGTTATTATCATGATCATTATCACATCATCACAATCATCTATTGTCAGGTTTAGATAGGGTCACCACCCGTCCCGATTTTCCCGGGACATTCTCGAATTGGACTATGTTGTCCCGCTATAATCACAGCCGGTATGCCAATAATTGTCCCCATTTTGGAACTTTCACAATTTATAATTCATTAAATATAAAATACACAAAACATCGCGATTGGTTGTAGTAGCAGAATTAAATTATATATGATACAAGGTATGATATATTTATCAATCAATCATCTATATATATATATATATACATATATATATATATATATATATATATATATATATATATATATATATAATTTGAACTGGTAATGGAAATTATGGGAAAACGACTGAACGGATTTTAATAAATGACCCCTCATTTTGAAACTTGGAACCCAAAGTTTTTCAGAAAAATAGTACTTTTCAGTGAAATGTCCATTTTTAAACATAATTTTCCTATTTTCTAAAATCCATCTGTCGTCACTAACTAATTGCATTTCAGAATAAAACAAAACACGCACTACGGTAAACAATATTACACGAAGGCCATGATTTGCAAGAATGCTGACATATTTAGAGCTAAAAAAAATTGCTTATTAAAAACTTCAAGACTTACTAAAAATAATTTACAGATCTGATTCTGCGGTGTGTAATTTTCAGAGTACAGCTGTGTACTGGATATTAGAAACTACAAAACTTGAGGTAGTTTGATGACATTATTACCATTAGAAATGAAATATTATTATAGTTAATGCTATGCGGTGACTATTTTTCATTAATTATACATATTAATGCTATATTGATGATATGAAAGTGAAACGTTTTGGGGTTATATAAGTAGATGTAGAGAATATCTTAAATTAGATCTTCATTTGTATAATTTACTGAATGGCGGCTATATAGTATATGTTACTGAAAACTATAAAACTTACGTACTGCCTACTGACATTAGCTCTGCCAGATTAAATAAATTATTATTATTATTATTATTATTATTATTATTATTATTATTATTAAATAAATTATTATTATTAAAATAATAATATTTTTGTAGTTATTAATCAAGTGGGATTGGGTGCTTTTCATATACTTAATGGCGGTGAGGTGTAGATATTTATATGCGTCATTCTCTTCAGTATTGGCTCGAGAAAGCGCAAAAATTACAGTTCCTAAGAAAAGACCAAATAAGAGGCCTACAAGATTTTCTAGTCTCCCAATCATTTCAGCAAGGTCTCTTAGCAGGATAAAATGATTTTACACTCTACATTTCAAGGTAGTTTACGAAACATGCAGCAGCTATACCAAGATGCTACAGTATGTCTATCGTTCGAAAGCATAGCAAACCTGACATTTTTTTTTTTTTTTTTTTTAATTTTCACCTACAATTAACACTGACCTGAAATAGCTACTGCTTTACTCCCACATGAAAAACCGACTGATCGTCCTGACATTGTTACTTGCGTTTTCGCGTTCAAACTAAAAAAAAAACTGAAGTTGTATAGGTTCAAGAAAAAGTATTTGGCATAAAAAACACCATTCAGAGGGAGTATGTTTCATTATTATGGAAGCAAATAACTTACAGAATTTATGATATTCTTCATTGAAAATAAATCTGAAAAATGTTTATTTGAACGTTTAATGAATTTTGTTTGCAGCATTTCTGCACAAGCCACTAGTCCATCCATAAGACAGATTTTATACAATTTCACAGAAATGATGTTCATCCTCGCGAGAAACAACCCTTCCCGGTGCCGTACAGTCAATTTGGACACAAACGTCCCCCTCCCGCCACCAGAGGAAGCTACTTATCCATGTGTAATGTGCATTTGATGCCAACTTAAAATGACCTTCTATACCCCAAGGATTATGGCACACGGCCATGGCTATACACATTGATGTAATAGTCTGGAATGATAAAATGCATGGTTTGAACTTGGAAACAGTGTCACTCAAATTAAGCGTTTATTCCGTAGACGTGTTTCCAGGCAGATGGATCGGTCGCACAGACCCAATCCGTTGGCCTCCGCGATCACCTGATTTGACTTCCCTGGATTTCCTTTTCTGGGGATTCATCAAGGATCGTGTCTATGAGACTTTGTCACGCACCATTCCTGAATTAGTGAAACGAATTGTACACACGATACAAATCTTTCCGTAAGCATCTTGTGACTGAACCGAAGCGGCAACTATGCATTGACCCTGAAATACATATTAAATTTATGAAGACTATAATTACTTGTTTGAGTGTTCTCCGACGTTTTCTCAAACTATAAGAGGAATTTTCGGTAAGCCCATGGCAAATCTTTGCCCTAATCTTCCCAAATATCATCTCCTTTTCGCCAAATCTATAGACGCTAAATAACCTAGTAATTGATACAGGGTCATTAAATTAGACAGAATAAAAACAAACGTTTGACGTCTACAATCTACAACTATGGAGGCTCTCTGGTCATATTATAATGAGCATGATGAAATGTCGTCACTTGAGATAACACAGGATAAATACAAGAGAAAAGACGTAATACAGCGGGGAAATAAATCTTCATATTTCTGACCGGAATTGACCACTGGCTTTGAATCAAAGAGGAGAAAAGTAAACCAAAATGAGATATTAAAAATCCTAGGATCGAGATTCTTAATTTCAAGATACGAGCTAAGCAAACTACGTGTTACATAAAGGTGACACCAGAGACGCGGCGACTAGAACTCAACTGTTTCCTGCTCATTAGAGGTCGTTGTAATGACTGTCACCAGGATACCTACACCGGCAATTTGTAACAAGACCCTTCACAATGCATCGGGTTATAAGACAGGAGCGTAGAATAACACACAGGCCGCATGGGTATTTTTATACTGCTATGCCTGCAGTTTGGATCAGAATTTTCGCTTCTCTACTCCTTGTTGCTATGAGCACTTGAAATGATCTTGTTTTTATTACTAGGATGTCAATGAATGATGCCGTTTTGACTTATCTGGCTGCATCTGTATTCATGTTTTTATATGGACAGATATAAACAAGTGCATGGAATTTCATTGTCTTGCATTTTTTTCAATCCACTGTGCTTTAATTAACTACAATTCTATTATGAATTGGAAACATTTAAATGTTTGTAAAAAACTTATAAATTTTAAATCCTATGTAGGGACTTTGTACTGGTCTGCCAGAAACCAAATGATGTTGAATCAATCCGGTTGAGTATTAAATACATAATAATAATAATAGTAATAATAATAATAATAATAATAATAATTTTATAATCTAAGTCTATTTACTTTTTCTCATTTTCTATTGCCATGCCATTATCTTACACTTGACATTCGGAAATCAATAGCACTGGGCAGCTGTTATATTGGAAGTTCTACAATCGGAGAAATATTTTCCTATACCTTGTTTCTACGGAATTGTAATGTACAGTAGTGGCAAAAAAAAAAAAACGGACCGACCCTTGTATCTGATTTCAGAGCCTTGTTCACTCCAGAGCACGATAGACTGGTAACTAAGACTTTCGTGGTTCGAATCCTGCCTGGGAAGGAAACTTTTTTTGTTCCTTATTGAAATTTATTCCCAATACTATTCGATTGCTGGTAAAAGTCATGTTCTGGGAATAATAAGTAAATTAAGTAGTAAAATATCGCTGCAATCGAAAAGTATTGCGAATCAATTTGAATAAGGAAGAAAAAAAAGTTTCCTTCTCCGGCAGGATTCGAACCACGAAAGTCTTAGTTACCAGTCTATCGTGCTCTGGAGTGAATAAGGCTCTGAAATCAGCTACAAGGGTCGGTCCGGTTTTTTTTGTCACTACTGTACTTCATACCGGCTTCTCTAAAATCTACAGCAATATATTTAATATTTGCACCGTTTTCAAGGTGTTGAATAATACTTTGTTTCTGAGAAATTTTATAGTAGTGGTAGTGGAAGTGGAAGTGGAAGTAGGTTTATTTTGCCTGGCAGAGTTATGGCCTTGAGGCCTTCTCTTCCACTCAACCAGGTTTCAATAATATACATGAAATACAAAATTAGATTACAAAAAAAAGGAAATAGCTTAGAAATTACATAAAATATAGTAGAAAATTACAATAGTCAAGATCGGTTACATAATATAAAATTACAAATAGTCAAGATCGGTTACATAATGTAAAATTAAAAATAGTCAAGATCAGTTACGTAATATAAAATTAAAAATAGTCAAGATCGGTTACTTAATATAAAATTACAAATAGTCAAGATCGGTTACATAATATAAAATTACAAATAGTCAAGATCGGTTACATAATATAAAATTAAAAATAGTCAAGATCGGTTACATAATATAAAATTACAAATAGTCAAGATCGGTTACATAATATAAAATTACAAATAGTCAAGATCGGTTACGTAATATAAAATTACAAATAGTCAAGATCGGTTACATAATATAAAATTAAAAATAGTCAAGATCGGTTACATAATATAAAATTACAAATAGTCAAGATCGGTTACGTAATATAAAATTAAAAATAGTCAAGATCGGTTACATAATATAAAATTACAAATAGTCAAGATCGGTTACATAATATAAAATTACAAATAGTCAAGATCGGTTACATAATATAAAATTACAAATAGTCAAGATCGGTTACATAATATAAAATTACAAATAGTCAAGATCGGTTACATAATATAAAATTACAAATAGTCAAGATCGGTTACTTACTTACTTACTTACAAATGGCTTTTAAGGAACCCGAAGGTTCATTGCCGCCCTCACATAAGCCCGCCATCGGTTCCTATCCTGTGCAAGATTAATCCAGTCTCTATCATCATACCCCACCTCCCTCAAATCCATTTTAATATTATCCTCCCATCTACGTCTCGGCCTCCCTAAAGGTCTTTTTCCCTCCGGTCTCCCAACTAACACTCTATATGCATTTCTGGATTCGCCCATACGTGCTACATGCCCTGCCCATCTCAAACGTCTGGATTTAATGTTCCTGATTATGTCAGGTAAAGAATACAATGCGTGCAGTTCTGTGTTGTGTAACTTTCTCCATTCTCCTGTAACTTCATCCCTCTTAGCCCCAAATATTTTCCTAAGCACCTTATTCTCAAACACCCTTAACCTATATTCCTCTCTCAGAGTGAGAGTCCAAGTTTCACAACCGTACAGAAGAACCGGTAATATAACTGTTTTATAAATTCTTTCAGATTTTTTGACAGCAGACTGGATGATAAAAGGTTCTCAACCGAATAATAACACGCATTTCCCATTTTTATTTTACGTTTAATTTCCTCCCGAGTGTCATTTATATTTGTTATTGTAGCTCCAAGATATTTGAATTTTTATGAATTACATAACATAAGGGAATACACACACACGCGCACGCACACACACACACAATTATACTCGTATCAGAACATGTTTGTGACAAATGATGCGTTAGCGGTATGCGGGGGGCTTTGGTTCTCTTCACAACAGACCACGTTGTTCTGTTTTCTTCTTTCTTTAGCTTTAAACGCATTCTGCTAAATCGCCAAGCACTGTATTTGTGTTTCATCTATAACTCCTAAACTTTCTACTCTGTATTTAACTACCAAACGATGTTAGGTCTATTTTCTGTTTTATTACGTGGCATAAAACTGTGAAAATATCCGTACAAAACACGGGTATTGAGAATAAGCTCATTGTCGGCAAACATATGTGTAAACACTGTACATAAACTGTGTGAAGCAGAATCAGAACTCCATAATGCCGGGTTTTATTGCCAGTGAGAATAACTACTCTTTACAATTCCCTGACGTGCCATACAGACGAGGAGATCAAAGCCTCGCGTCGCCGCAACTAGAAAGTTTACGTGATTTTTATTGCAAGGTTTCCTGCACTGGCTTCATCCTCCTTTGATTTCCTACAACTTCATAAGATTACATACGTTAATATAGATTCCGAGTTTCCGTAAGGATCACTGAAGTTTCTACAGAAGACGCAATAAATAAAAGTTTTTCATTAGAGATTGAAGTAATGTCTCAATGTGCAGTAAACATGTCGAGGGTGAGTTTACTCAATGGTCTTTCTTAAGTTTTGTAATTTAAGTTACAGAGAGGAGAGCAAATAAAAAGAAACAAAGAACAATTTCCTGTCAAAGAACCTAAAGTTACTAAGGACGCTACGTATCTCAACAGCCCTCAGTAAATATTTTTAGTTATTTTTATTTCAGTTTATTTACACGCGATTTAACATCTAGGTCGTGTTGCGTGTGTAGGACCTTTGGGTAGATCAGTAGCCCGTGGATTACAGTTGAGATTCTATTTATATTCTCTTTTTATACAGGGTGTTTCAAAAGTAACGAATAATTGCAGTTAAAATTGAATAAGGGGATTTTGGACGAAAAGCTCATAATATTGTCAAACCTCATTTTTTAAAAAAGGGAAAAGGAACTGGTCACCCTACACCTTTATCTCCTAACCTAGTTGCCTCATGAGTGATGCCTTATTGGTGACACTTCTGAGGTCTAGACCTGTCTTCGGACAGTTCACTGAAAAACAACATTTGGAAGGGAATATTTTTATGGAGACAAATGTTCTTGAGTACTATCGGAATTATGACGTCATCAAGATAATTTTTAAGTCACCTTACAGTTTTTTAATATCAACTGAAGGAGCATATTGGGTAGCCTATATCAATAGGCCGTGGATTACAGTTAAGATTCTATTTATATTGTCATATTTTATACAGTGTGTTTCAAAAGTAACGAATAATTGAAGTTAACATTGAATAAGGGAATTTTGAATAAAAAGCTCATAATTGAAAAATCTCATTTTTAAAAAAGTGGAAAGGAACTGGCCACCCTACTCCTTTATCTCCTGACCTAGTTGCCTCATGAGTGATGCCTTATTGGTGATACTTCTGAGGTCTAGACCTGTCTTCGGACAGTTGACTGAAAAACAACATTTGGAAGGGAATATTTTTATGGAGACAAATGTTCTTGTGTACTATCGGAATTATGACGTCATCAAGATAATTTTTTAGTCACCTTACAGTTTTTTAATATCAACTGAAGGAGCATATTGGGTAGCCTATATCAATAGGCCGTGGATTACAGTTAAGATTCTATTTATATTGTCATATTTTATACAGGGTGTTTCAAAAGTAACGAATAATTGAAGTTAACATTGAATAAGGGAATTTAGGATAAAAGGCTCATAATTAAAAAACCTCATTTTTAAAAAAGTGGAAAGGAACTGGCCACCCTACTCCTTTATCTCCTGACCTAGTTGCCTCATGAGTGATGCCTTATTGGTGACACTTCTGAGGTCTAGACCTGTCTTCGGACAGTTGATTGAAAAACAACAACATTTGGAAGGGAATATTTTTATGGAGACAAATGTTCTTGAGTACTATCGGAATTATGACGTCATCAAGATAATTTTTAAGTCACCTTACAGTTTTTTAATATCAACTGAAGGAGCATATTGGGTAGCCTATATCAATAGGCCGTAGATTACAGTTAAGATTCTATTTATATTGACATATTTTATACAGGGTGTTTCAAAAGTAACGAATAATTGAAGTTAACATTGAATAAGGGAATTTTGGATAAAAAGCTCATAATTAAAAAACCTCATTTTTAAAAAAGTGGAAAGGAACTGGCCACCCTACTCCTTTATCTCCTAACCTAGTTGCCTCATGAGTGATGACTTATTGGTGACACTTCTGAGGTCTAGACCTGTCTTCGGACAGTTGACTGAAAAACAGCATTTGGAAGGGAATATTTTTATGGAGACAAATGTTTTTGAGTACTATCGGAATTATGACATCATCAAGATAATTTTAAGTCCCTTACAGTTTTTTAATATCAACTGAAGGAGTATATTTTTTGTATTTAATTTGTTTCGTCGAGAAACACCGTGATTATGGTTACCATTTTATATACCGGGTGTATCAGACCACCCGTATCAAGCTTTTTTCTCGAAAACTGTGTGCTGCTGGTTGTTCGTAAATTAATTTTTATAACTGAAACCTTTGTAAAGAGTCGATTGGTGGCAGTACCATTTCCCGTATCGAACCGGGAGTAGGGGTACCTGTGGCCAACTTCGAAATTCGAAATAAGAACATGGGTCATTGAAGGTACCATTGGAAACTACTTTTAAAAAGAAACAACTTTTACTCAAACTTTATTTTTCTAACTTTTATTGTTTACTCACAAGACAACAAAAATTGTACCTTCTGAATATTCTGTATGTTGTTTATGTACGTACACACTTCATAGTAAGTGTTCAAAATGTACGCCACCCTGTGCTAAACAATGCTCTGATCATCTCCTAACATCCGTGATTGCACTTTATTTGGAAGAAAGAATAATGGTAGTAATAGCTACATATTAAAGAAGAAATGCTCAAACAAATTCACAAACTTCAGAACCCAGAACCAATACACTGCGTACATCAGGATGTAAAGAACTAACAGCTGCACAACAGACAGATAGGAACATGACAATGCTGAGATTTAATCAAACTCTATTCAGCAATACCAATAAAGGAACCATATTATAAACAGATCTCAATAAGTTACAAAAAGAGTAAAATGCAAAATATATTGTGGCGTCTGTCCGTAACTCAAAATAGAAAACAAATCAATTGATGTCATATCTAGCGATAAAACAGAATCTACAATATTTGTATATCTTCAACTCTCCAGCAGAAATATTTCCACTAGCAGCCGATATGAGGCACGAATTTTGTAACCAGGTTCAAGTTAGTGTAGTACGAAGTATCATGTATTTTTTTATTTTATTTTATTGGGTTATTTTACGACTATGTACCAACATCTAGGTTATTTAGCGACTGAATGAAATCAAGGTGATAATGCCGGTGAAATGAGTCCGGGGTCCAGCACCGAAAGTTACTCAGTATTTGCTCATATTGAGTTGAGGGAAAACCCCGGAAAAAACCTCAACCAGGTAACTTGCCCCGACCGGGAATCGAACCCGGGCCACCTGGTTTCGCTGCCAGACACGCTGACCGTTACACCACAGGTGTGGACACTAATTAATTCCAGGATTTAAAATAAAGAGATTGAAGATAAATTCTTTGGTCGGCGGGAAAAAGCACGTAAGTCAAAAAATAACAATTTTTTAGGAGAGACTTTCTTTTTAATTTACTCTTAATTGAATATAAGTATAATAATGAAACTCATGTATATTTTTTTTTGGTTTATTTTACGACGCTGTATCAACATCTAAGGTTATTTAGCGTCTGAATGAAATGAAGGTGATAATGCCGGTGAAATGAATCAGGGGTCCAGCACCGAAAGTTACCCAGCATTTGCTCGAATTGAGTTGAGAGAAAACCCCGGAAAAAACCTCAACCAGGTAACTTGCCCCGACCGGGAATCGAACCCGAGGCACCTGGTTTCGCGGCCAGACGCGCTGACCGTTACACCACAGGTGTGGACACGAATTAATTGCAGGATTTAAAATAAAGAGATTGAAGATAAATTCTTTGGTCGGCGGAAAAAAGCACGTAAGTCAAAAAATAACAATTTTTTAGGAGAGACTTTCTTTTTAATTTACTCTTAATTGAATATAAGTATAATAATGAAACTCGTGTATGTTTTTTTTGGTTTATTTTACGACGCTGTATCAACATCTAAGGTTATTTAGCGTCTGAATGAAATGAAGGTGATAATGCCGGTGAAATGAGTCCGGGGTCCAGCACCGAAAGTTACCCAGCATTTGCTCATATTGCGTTGAGGGAAAACCCCGGAAAAAACCTCAACCAGGTAACTTGCCCCGACCGGGAATCGAACCCGAGCCACCTGGTTTCGCGGCCAGACGCGCTGACCGTTACACCACAGGTGTGGACAAGAAGTATCATGTAATTGCAGGATTTAAAATAAAGAGGTTGATGATAAATTCTTTGATCGGCGGGAAAAGGAATATAGGTAAAAAAATAACAATTTTTTAGGAGAGATTTTGTTTTTAATTGACTTACTTACTTACAAATGGCTTTTAAGGAACCCGAAGGTTCATTGCCGCCCTCACATAAGCCCGCCATCGGTCCCTATCCTGAGCAAGATTAATCCAGTCTCTATCATTACTCCCCACCTCCCTCAAATCCATTTTAATATTATCCTCCCATCTACGTCTCGGCCTCCCTAAAGGTCTTTTTCCCTCCGGTCTCCCAACTAACACTCCATATGCATTTCTGGATTCGCCCATACGTGCTACATGCCCTGCCCATCTCAAACGTCTGGATTTAATGTTCCTAATTATGTCAGGTGAAGAATACAATGCGTGCAGTTCTGTGTTGTGTAACTTTCTCCATTCTCCTGTAACTTCATCCCGCTTAGCCCCAAATATTTTCCTAAGAACCTTATTCTCAAACACCCTTAACCTATGTTCCTCTCTCAGAGTCCAAGTTTCACAACCATACAGAAGAACCGGTAATATAACTGTTTTATAAATTCTAACTTTCAGATTTTTGGACAGCAATCTGGATGATAAGAGTTTCTCAACCGAATAATAACACGCATTTCCCATATTTATTCACTCTTAACTGAATATAAGTATAATAATTAAATTCATGTATGTTTTTTTTGGTTTATTTTACGACGCTGTATCAACATCTAAGGTTATTTAGCGTCTGAATGAAATAACGGTGATAATGCCGGTGAAATGAGACCGGGGTCCAGCACAGAAAGTTACCCAGCATTTGCTCATATTGGGTTGAGGGAAACCCCGGAAAAAACCTCAACCAGGTAACTTGCCCCGACCGGGATTCGAACCCGGGCCACCCGGTTTCGCGGCCAGGCGCGCTGACCGTTACTCCACAGGTGTGGACTCATGTATGTTAAAGTAAGATCCTTTTCAATTTAAAATACAGGAAAATTTATTATTTAAAGCATTAGAAAAAAAAATATTAGACTTAATGTGCCTTTTCACGCCGACCAATTAAGGCAAAGACATATCCATACTGTCTTACATAATAAAATTCAGAAGGCCGTTATAAATTAATAAATTAATGAGAAAACATTTCAGTATCGAAAACTACTCTGAAATTGGTTTTCAAAAGATCACTACATTTCTGGATACTATAGAAAGATGCTGAAATGAAGTGTATGCTGTATTGTACAGGGACATAATTTTATTTTTACTAACATTTTTAATATTAACCTGTCTATACCTTTAGAGAACCGGAAACACCGCTTGTTCCCCCCTCCATGACTGGAGTTCGATGATACTGACTTAAAACACAAATCACATTACTAGGTATAGGAAGGAAGAAAAGTAGTTCATCCATTTACGTAAACTAGGAAATATCGCGATTTTGAGTTTGATAATTTTCATTGGGTTTTTCTTTAATCAAAGTAAAGTACTGTATTAAGAATAAGTGTTTTTACTCACGAAGTGAGTTATCCATGCGAACGTATTCATTATGCAGGGTATATTATACTGTCTACAGCACATTAGCGTACAATATAGAGAAAGAAGTTAAATTGAAAAATAATCATAATATGAATATTTAAACACAATTTTGAAAATGGTGGCCGTTCATTTCGATACAGGCTTCAGTTCTTTTGTGCATATTATCGCACTATAGACTATTGCATCTAATTCCAATTGCCAGTTTCGTCCTTCATACTAGTAACTCATGTTGAAATAATTCTGTACCTACTCTACGTACTGTGAATTCAATCTTCACTTCTGCCCGACCCGAAAATATAAAATTACTCAGACATGCTATCTACTGTCCGTCCAAGTGGTTATGCCGCAGGATTGTAGAAAGGGAGGAAATCACGTGAGAGTTAATTACTTAACGAGGCTCTTTTATTTAATTTAAATTAAACAGCTGTATAATATTACGTAAACGTCCAATTCCTAAGAGAAATTAATGTTTTCAGAAAAGAGCTAAGACAGCCCAGCTTTTACAGAGGGGCGAGCAGAAGCAGATGGGGGAAATCGGGATGCGACGTAGGCAAACGGACAGTACCTGTGCGAAAATATGATTCAATATTGAAAGCTCTTTCGTCACTGGAAAACGCGAAAATATTTCTGGAACGTACTATACTGAGTAACTCAGTACTGCTTACTATCTGCGGTCTTGGCTCTGTATGGAGTTGGAACATCCTTAGTAGAGGGGTGGGAGTGAAGTACATTAAAAAACTCAGGTACAATAAAAATTGAAGTAAAAATAAAATGATGTCCCTGTATAAAGTCACGTGTGTGACAACAAATTTCTAGTAATTGGTTATTTAACGACGCTGTATCAACTACTGAGTTATTTATCGTCGATGGAATTTGTGATAGCGAGATGGTATTTGGCGATAGATGACCATAGATTATCTGACATTCGCCTTACGTTTGGGGAGATCCCGAAAAATACCAACCATGTAATCAGTGCAAGCGGGAATCGAACCCACGTCTGAGCGCACCTATGAATCAGAATGAAAGTTCCTCTACGGACTGAGCTAAACCTGTGGCTTATAATAAACGTTAAACAAAATTGATTTAGGGGAGTGTTGGGTAGTATCGGACATCGGGTAATATCGGACAGTGAGTTTCTTTCATCTACCACCAGATGATAATACCTGAATGACATGGTTACGTTTATGTTCAGGTACTACGATCTGGTGGTAGATGAAAGAAACGCACTGTCCGATATTACCCGATGTCCGATACTACCCAACTGTCCCCTAAATCAGTACTCAGGCATTCCAGAATTCTGGGAATTCTAATGAAAAGTATTTTTCAGAAATATTTCTTTACTATTATATATTTAGACTAACCGTACCCGTGCGCTCCGCTGCACCTGTTAGAAATAAATATAAAGTAATTACATAATTAAAATAGGACGTTTGATCCAGGGAACAACTTTTACAACAGCGCAAGATAATCTGCTTCGCTCATTACCCAATTTTTTTTGCATTGCATTTATTGCATATATATTTTATGTATTTTAACACGATTCAATTGAGCATAGTTAAAATTTGAATTATA
The DNA here is from genome assembly GCF_040183065.1 of Periplaneta americana. Classification (NCBI taxonomy): domain Eukaryota; kingdom Metazoa; phylum Arthropoda; class Insecta; order Blattodea; family Blattidae; genus Periplaneta; species Periplaneta americana. The sequence goes on along the minus strand of NC_091130.1, from coordinate 5,576,505 downwards.
AAATAATGGATTGCTAAGCTAACGTACTATTACTGCATACTAAATCAATACACTCTCGTTGTTCGTTAATTCTCTGAGATTAAAATGAGTGTACATAAATATTATTTTAAGAAATATAGAAAACGAATGTACAAAATAGCCTATCAAGTTTTCTGTGCATAAGAAGCTATTTTAATCTTACCTGTCCTCGATTTACTCAGACGTTACTGTAATAACATTATAGCATTATGTCCATCTAGAGAAACTACACTTTCCAACGGTGAAATAATAACTAATTATACAAATCGGTTAATTTAGCTTCTGATATTACTTCATACAAACAAGAAACATTCTCTGTAAGCTATGTTTAATAGCTTTCGATTGTTGATGTCCAAGGCCCCTGTTTCGATTGTTGTTGTCCAAGGCCCCTTATAGACGAAGTCATTTGTTCTTAATTCATTGCATCGTCTTGGATGGAGTTATTTTGATTTTAAAACTCATTTATCTCATTAAATATCAGTCCTATCAAAATTTTGTAGAGAATAAAACTTATCGTAAATAAAGTTTAAAGAAACTTTTGATATGTAACATTTTTCACAGAAATCAATAATAAGCGAGATATTTCGATTTATTTAATTCAGGCCCCCTTATAACCCCCCCCTTTTAAATAATGTATTTTGAATGCCATATAGCCTAAAATCTAAGTTACAACGAACTTAATTTATATTCCAATTTTCATATAAATCGGTTCAGCCATTATCGCGTGAAAAGGTAACAAACATACAGAGAGACATACAAACAAATGTTTCAAAAATGCGATTTTCGGTTTCAGGGTGGTTAATTATATATGTTAGGACCAATTATTTTTGGGTAATCGAAAATTACCAGAAAAATTTAGGCTACAGATTTATTATTAGTATAGATAATACTCTAAATTTAAATATTTTGACGTTTCAAATCCAAAGGGAAATATTTTACAAGTTTCATGGGCAATGAATCTAAGTGGTCTTGGCTAGATAATAGGTACTTTCGTTTCCCTAATGTCTGCAGCACTTACTGACAGCGAGATCAGCTGTTAATGTATGTTTTTCAAGGAGCTATTGTTGAAGAAATATTTCGAGAGTCTGCACTGTTAATTCCAGACCTCCAGGATCAAGGAACGTTTTACTCTACTGTATTCTTTCTGCCATTTATATTAAGTAGTAGAGCGTTCAGTAACATTTGAACTCCTGAGGTCAACTCAACTGCGAACTTGCCCGTTACACGTATCACTATGAAATTTTCACTGAAAAATCTCAGACCTAACCGGGACTCGAACCACGTAACGGGCTGAAAATCTACTCCACACAGTTTCCATAGGGACATAGACCATATTATCATTTTAACATTTCGATTCTTAAAGAATCAGGATTCAAATTTTCAACCTATACATCGGAACTTTAAATTCCTACAAGGTAGTTTGATGACTAGGGACCGGATTTTTATGTAATTACATATTATACTCCTTTCCACCTAACCGTATATAAATAACAAACCTTTGCGAATCTTGTAACTACCATTAATATATTAAAATTTGATACTACATATTTTTACATATTTACCCCACATTACATATTATGGCTTGGTATTACATAAATCTACATATTTAGGGGTTTTATTAATTTTTACTTCTCTGAAAGTAAAAAAAAAAAAAAAAAAAAAAAAAAAAAAACTTCTGCTTGGGAAGTTTACAATTTGAAACACACAGATTTGAAAATGGTTTTTACCTACCCAAGAAAGGATATATTTCGGGACGAAACATGTCCTTAGTTCCAGGAAGTAATAGAGCAAGAGTAAAGGCAAGCTTTCTCATACAACTACCTTGTATTGTAAAAATCACTCAGAAAGTAGCGTTGCCTTCATACGGTGGATGGGACGATGACGACATGATTTGTCTCAAACTATAATTATTGTTCTGCACACGTCTTAACAAGCCGTTCCCATGCAATTTGCAACCTTACCCACCCTCTTCCTAATCCTTCCAGGGAAAACCAGTGTCAAGTCTGACATTAGACTTTCAGATTATTGCTTGACCTCTTTATATTAAATTTAGTAGACCTATACGGAAATTGAATTTTCCGAGGAATTAGAAAGTATGGTTCTCGGCTGGAATAATCCTACCCTTCTGAATGAGACAGGAATGTCACTTTTCAAACAACAGTTTGTAAATGCCTATAGTTTGAGATTTTAGTAGGTACTTTGTTTCTTACAGGGAGCAGCTAAAATGCATGTGTCCCACATCTGCTCTTATTTTCTCCTAATCCAGTAAAGCGAAACAGTGCTTGCAGTACTGTTGTGTCATTCATTTCACTCAGTTCTTTAGTTTTAGTACTTACAGTATAAAGTACAAGTTAGTTTATCTACTGCTTTTAACTGACTAAAATGGCCCCTGTATCTTCAACCCTAACAACAAAAATAAACTCACGGATTGCGATGGACGAATCTTTCACTACAGATGGAAAAACAGTAATGTGTCAAGTGTGCGGTAAAAAAGTCGGGTGCTGTATGAAATCACAATTGCAGAGTCTTACCTATCCTCTACTTATTAGATATTGATATTAAATATTTTCATGATTTTACATATTTTGGTACATATTCAGCCTATTTTTCTTACATAGATATGTACATATTTCACACCTTGATATTACACAAAAATGCGGTCCCTATTGATGAGAAACCGTCAGGTAGACTATTTCTGCATAATGAAGTTTCTGTCACTGATTTGCGCACCACGAGAGGTCGTTTTAATTTATGTAGTTCTGTTAAATACCATCAGTCAGCCCACAAAATCAAGGCCGACCTTAAGAGCCAATGTCGCTTGTATTTACGTTACGTGCAACTGTCTTGTAAACCTAATTGAAAATGTAAAGAACAAGAAGTTATCGTGTCTTATAAATCACAAGAGGGGGTAAAGGCTTGTGTCACTGAATTGCGTGAGTCTGCTTTGCCATGACGAATACAGAGTGGTACAAAGGAAACTATGGATCAAGAATTCTTTCAAAGAAACACGTGCTTCATTTGTCTTTGAATTTACGAATAGGAACTTGAATTGTAATAATGGTATACAATTTATATGGTCTAATGTACACAGTGGTTAAGGAGCAGTCTTAACTTTGCTGCAAATTATCGCCGCGTGTTTGAATTCCTCCTCTGACATGGATGTTTCCGATTTATCAATGTTGTGCCATTTGTTGTCTTGTATGGCGGGCGAGTATTATATTAACCCCAATCAACACAATTCCGCTAATTATCTATCTAGTATTTGATGTTCAAATTATCTGAAAGAACAAAGAGAACTGCCTCTGAAAAAGAAATAAATTAAAGTAACAAGTAGAAAGTAACAATTTGATTAATGGATTATTAAATGAATAAAAGTGAAAAGTAACAATGAATGGATGATTAAATGAATATGAGAAATAAATTAATAGGTGAAAAATGACAATGAATGGATGATTAAATGAACATGAGAAATAAATTAATAAGTGAAAAGTAACAATGAATTGATGATTAAATGAGCATGAGAAATAAATTAATAAGTGAAAAGTAACAATGAATGGATTATTAAATGAACATGAGAAATAAATTAACAAGTGAAAAGTAACAATGAATGGATTATTAAATGAACATGAGAAATAAATTAACAAGTGAAAAGTAACAATAAATGGATTATTAAATGAACATGAGAAATAAATTAACAAGTGAAAAGTAACAATGTTTGGATGATTAAAATGAACATGAGAAATAAATTAATAGGTGAAAAGTAACAATGAATTGATGATTAAATGAGCATGAGAAATAAATTAACAAGTGAAAAGTAACAATGAATGAATTATTAAATGAACATGAGAAATAAATTAACAAGTGAAAAGTAACAATGTTTGGATGATTAAAATGAACATGAGAAATAAATTAATAAGTGAAAAGTAACAATAAATGGATTCTTAAATGAACATGGCAAATAAATTAACAAGTGAAAAGTAACAATGGATTATTAAATGAACATGAGAAATAAATTAATAAGTGAAAAGCAACAATGAATGGATGATTAAATGAATGAACATAAGAATTAAATTAATAAGTGAAAAGTAACAATAAATGGATTATTAAATGAACATGAGAAATAAATTAACAAGTGAAAAGCAACAATGAATGGATGATTAAATGAATGAACATAAGAAGTAAATTAATAAGTGAAAAGTAACAATAAATGGATGATTAAATGAATGAACATAAGAAGTAAATTAATAAGTGAAAAGTAACAATAAATGGATGATTAAATGAATGAACATAAGAAGTAAATTAATAAGTGAAAAGTAACAATAAATGGATTATTAAATGAATGAACTTAAGAAGTAAATTAATAAGTGAAAAGTAACAATAAGTGGATTATTAAATGAACATGAGAAATAAATTAACAAGTGAAAAGCAACAATGAATGGATGATTAAATGAATGAACATAAAAAGTAAATTAATAAGTGAAAAGTAACAATGAATGGATGATTAAATGAATGAACATAAGAAGTAAATTAATAAGTGAAAAGTAACAATAAATGGATGATTAAATGAATGAACATAAGAAGTAAATTAATAAGTGAAAAGTAACAATAAATGGATGATTAAATGAATGAACATAAGAAGTAAATTAATAAGTGAAAAGTAACAATAAATGGATGATTAAATGAATGAACATAAGAAGTAAATTAATAAGTGAAAAGTAACAATAAATGGATTATTAAATAAACATGAGAAATAAATTAACAAGTGAAGAGTAACAATGTTTGGACGATTAAAATGAACATGAGAAATAAATTAATAAGTGAAAAGTAACAATAAATGGATTATTAAATGAAAATGAGAAATAAATTAATAAGTGAAAAGTAACAATAAATGGATTATCAAATGAAAATGAGAAATAAATTAATAAGTGAAAAGTAACAATAAATGGATTATCAAATGAAAATGAGAAATAAATTAATAAGTGAAAAGTAACAATAAATGGATTATTAAATGAAAATGAGAAATAAATTAATAAGTGAAAAGTAACAATAAATAGATTATTAAATGAAAATGAGAAATAAATTAATAAGTTAAAAGTAACAATAAATGGATTATCAAATGAAAATGAGAAATAAATTAATAAGTGAAAAGTAACAATAAATGGATTATTAAATGAAAATGAGAAATAAATTAATAAGTGAAAAGTAACAATAAATGGATTATTAAATGAAGATGAGAAATAAATTAATAAGTGAAAAGTAACAATGAATGTATGATTAAGTGACTGAACACGAGAAGTAAATGAAGTTCATTAGTAGGCTACATTGTTTACTGATAGTGGATATGAACCTTTCTGTTATGTACAGTCACGATATATTGTAACCTATTCGATGGATTTTTTCACATTGAATATCTGGAAGTGAATTCAATGAAACATTTTATATAATATAGCCTATAAGTAATGACAAATTTCAAGCGACACATTGAAAAGACAAGGGAAAACCATAGCAGAATTTACTTTCATTTTATTAATCATATTCGGCAGGTCTTAAATTAACATTTAAGCTTTAAGATGTGGACCAAGTCAAAAGTTACAGAATTTCTTGGTGAGATGAAGTGTTATTAAGCTATGTATAGACATTAAATCAAGTAATTAAAAATAAATTCCTGGTATCTGAAAATGGATTAACTTTGCAGAAATATATAAAAGAGTCAGACACTGTTGACTTGAATCAAAAATAAAAATTTGAAATGGTTCGAAAAAAATAATATTGAGAGTGTGGAATGATGGCAGTTACAGTTTACCATAGTTCAATGGGAGGGACTAACAAAAACATAGAAGAGAGGAATAAAAGAAAATATCATCGTTGGACGTCGTAGATGGTGAACATTTTAACATAACATAGGAATGTGTCGTCTGAAAACACGGAAAATGTGCAGTATTGTATGTGAACTTGTGAAACAAAATAGCCTATACGATATATGTTCTGAAATGTGTATATTCCGAAATTTGAACTTAGTTTTTGTGTTAACGATATAAACAATGATGTTTATTAAAGGTGTATTCAAAAACTTTCAATGACTTTATTCTGACACACTTACAGTAGCGTGCAAATTAATCCGAACACGACATATTTTTACATTTTATGTCATTGTTGGCCTCACAGCTGCTCATATTGCTTTAATTGACATCTGTAGTACGTGTAATTCCATTGTTGAAGGTCTGTCGTTATTGTTTTTTTATAATATGTGACATTTTGCCTGTCGTTTTGTACTTATAAGCATTTCAGTTGTGTTGAAGACTTAATACTCCAATCCTGTGTACATTCTGTCGTCTTCACAAATGGATACAACTCCACGAAAACGGTCTAAAATTATAACATTAGCAGAGCATTCTTCTATGACACAGAGGCAAATTGCTGCAGAATGTCACATCGGTTTGGCTGCTGTTAATTCGATCATAAAACGATACAGGGAGACTGGATCCATCACACCTCAGAAAAAAGGAAACTGAGGCCGGAAAAGGAAGACTTCACCTGCAGATGATCGTTTAATTGTCAGGAAAAGTAAATTAAATCCTAGACTAATTGCTGTCGACTTAACCCGCGAGTTAATGGCTACCACTGGGGCGAATATTCACGTCACAACAGTGCGGCGTAGGCTTTTGGAAGCTGGACGAAGGGCTCGTAAGCCTATTAAGAAGCAACTGCTAACCTCTGTTATGTGCAAAAAACGCTTAATGTGGGCAAAATTACATCAACACTGGACAGTGAATGACTGGAAGAATGTACTTTTTTCCGATGAGTCTCATTTCGAGGTCCACGGCCACAGTGTTTCTTACGTACGGAAAGGATCCGAAAAAGTAACAGCAGCTCATCTCCAACAAGCACCCAAATACCCCCCTAAAGTAATGTTTTGAGGTTGTTTTACACATGAAGGGCCTGGAGCATTAGTACCTATCAAGGGAATGATGAATTGTAACAAATATATTCACTTATTGGAAACCAGAATCGTACCCCAGCTGCAAAAATCATGAGGTGTGTTCCAACAAGACCTGGCACCATGCCATACGTCTCGAAAAACTACAGAATTCTTCAACAAGAAGAATATTCAGGTACTCCCCTGGCCAGGCAACTCACCCGACATCAACCCCATTGAGAACTTGTGGTCAATTTGCAAAAGAAGAATGCAAAAATGGATTGTTCTACAAAGGGGAAGATGATTTCTGCCCTCATTGGTGTATGGTTTCGCGATGAAGAAATGAAGAACATTTGTGGGAAATTAGTGGAATCCATGCCAAATCGTCTCAGAGCTGTTATTAGGAACAAGGGAGGCCACATAGATTACTGAGATATGTCTTAGATCCTTTTTTTATCCCGTTTGAGTGTTTTTGCATAAGTAATTACGTTGTTCGGATTAATTTGCACGCTACTGTAATTCAAACCAAGGGAGTAACTCGTCAGGCTAAATAAATACGTGTCACCTTAAAAAATTAAATGTTAAATATCACCTTAATTTTAATTTACACTTTATACACAACATTTTAAGTTATTCTTGAATCTCCTTAAGGAAGGACAGCCCTCAAAGACCGCTGCAGGTAGGTCATTCTAATCATTTATAGTTCTATTTAAAAATGAGAATTTACCTACATCCGTTTTCTGTTTCCTACATTTGATTTTAAAATCACGATCGTTCCTACCATAGTACGTTGGCTTTTCTAACCGAGCCGTTATGTCTACCCATGCTTTAATCACAATATTACTCGTATCACAGTATTACCAACCTTTACCCTATATTAATACTGTAAAACACAAAACAATAGTTTTGTGTAGAAATGGTGCGTGTTGGGCTATTTTTAATGTCATTTCCGGCTTTAGCACACAAAAATACATAATGGAGAGCTAAATTATTATTTTTTTATGTTCTTTCACCGTAGGCCTATGTCTGAGTGAAATGAATGTGATAATATCAGCGAAATGAATCCAGGATTCATCATTCTATGTTGCCCAACATTTGCTGTCACTGGTTGAGGGAAAACCCCGGAATAACATAATTGAAAAGTACGTTTGTATCATTTCCATTGCACGAACCTGTTTTATGAGCTTCATTTTACAAACCTAGCGATCCACTGACTGACTACCTCAGTTATAAAGAATCGAAGGCTGGCCTAGTAATTCAGAGGGGGTTAGATCTCTATTGCCTCTGCAGTGTGTCTATTTTATTGTAAAATGCCGATTCCTAAACCAGAAAAAGGAGGGATTCTGCAGAGCAGAAACTGAACATTAAAGCCGGGGTTATGGGGCAGTTACCCGCCAGTTACACATCGCTGTAATGTCTCCCATGCAGTAAAATATATAGTTTATAAGGCTGCTTTGTGTATCCCAATGCATTGTTACCGCTGTCTTTTGTCTTAGTTTAACAATCTGTTTTAACTCGATTAGCAGGAAGGTAATGCATTACCGGTTTCCATGGTAACAAGGTTGTTAAAGTAATGAGGGATATTTCCGTTGTTTGATTTATACTTCATCTAGAAGTAGTTTTCTGGTGGTCTATAAAGAATTTCTTAACTGCTTGGATGTTGTTTAGGTGGCGTCTGAAATGTTTTATGCACTGCCATGAAGCAGGTAGTATAAATGTCGCGAAGGAAATAAAATTGACATTTCCTTATTTTGAGACTTCCTCGCTATATACGAATGCAATAAACAATGTTGTCATACACCCAGACAGAGTTGAAACAAGATGAAATTACTCATACAGTCAAATGAGATTAGCTCATAATTGCTCATCAACATCATCTTCGAGCTCTAGGTTCTTCAGACACACTGCTATCCTAGTTTTTGATGTAATGTTTTCTTCAACAATCTGGATTATTAATTTTTGTGCCATAATGGATAAGCTGTTTTCTTGAAGATATCATTTTACATTCATTCTTCTATTGATGACAACAGATAAATTTAACGCTACAAATTTCATAAGAATCTCTCAGAAATTCAAGAACTCGTATGAAATTCGACACCATTAGTTCGAAATACCTTCCTACTATACGTATTGTCTCTTATAGAACGATAATAAAAATATATTTATTTAGAGCACTTACATAATTTTTCGGAGTGCCAGAATAGTACATTATGTAACGAGCCTATAATGGTAGTAATTAAGACGCGAGTGTGTTTATGAAACGAGTGCAAGCGAGTTTCATAATTTTCATACGAGCGTCTTAATTATCATTATAGTCAAGTCTCATACGACTTTTTATCCTCGACCATATTTCTAACTTGAAATTATTCATAAGTATTCATGTTATTCTTATCTGGCTGAGGAGCGGAACTGACCTGGTGCAATACCTCGTAAATTGTGAGATGTGCGCAGACGCGAAAGTATTGATTTTTTCCGAGAAACAAATGTCGACATTGACCTTAACATTGAAAAACGAGATGACAAATTGAATTTATTTGAATATTATTTACAATTAACGCTAATTATTATAGTAACAGAACTGACTTTATTTCAAATATAGGTGATTTATTGATTTATTGTTGTCTTTCGATTGCATATCCGAGAATAATCGATGCTTGCGCTTTCATATTGCTACAATGGTATTTTCTGATTGGTGGAATACCTGAACTTTAATGAATAGGTGTACTTTAATGAGGTCCAGGTATATAATTACTACATTTCGGCATGGTCGAGCAAAAAATATATTTATTTTGAGCACATACACAATTTTTTTTGAGTGTCAGAAAAACCCTTCAGATTTCACCTTTTAACATTATTCGAAGTGACTTCGATTGGTAATAGGACAATGTCTTATTCGTAGTCATTTTTTTCAACATTCTTAAGTAGAATCTGTGATGTTATTGTGCAACTGCTGTGGTAATTCGATTTCTGATTTGATGGATAACTGTTTGTAGAATAATTTAGGCTGAGAATATCCAAATCGGAGACATGGAGTTCTTGATGTTATTGACGACTAACCAGCACTAGATGGGAAGAATTTCCAGAGCTCCGGTAATGGGATATTATTGAGTTATCATTCACAGTAAGATTCATATTAAATAAATACCATAATTCTATTATTGAAACATACGATAGTTTTATTAATGTAGAATGATGTAGAGTAGAGTAAATTGATGAAAACAGGATAAACTAAACGGATCTCGAACTCAGAAACTCATTATCATTTCTTGTATACTCACTGATCTACTGTAGCGACCTCATGGAATTATGTCAATTAAAATGACCTTAAGGGGTTAGGTACAGTTTAAAGGATTACAAATTAAACCAAACCCTTTAACTCTATTAAATATAGAATATAATCTAAATTTAACAGAAGAAATACTGAAATCAGAAGTAAACACTGAATTAATGAAACAATTGTCTTTAGAGACAATTAATATTAGGTACCCTCCACAAAACTGGCTTCATTTGTACACCGACGAATCCTTGATCTCCAGAGAACAAGGTGCCGGTGCAGGTGTTACGTGCTGTCTCTTCTCACTTTATAGATCACTTGGATATGGAACAACAAGTTTTGATGGAGAAATCATTGCAATAAGTGAAAGTCTCAGGAATCTTCTATGCCACATCAATAAATTTAGGAATGCAGTTATATTGTCAGACTCCAAAGCAGCTATTCTATCAATAGTCTCTAAACACACACCTTCATCTCAAACAGCAGAAATAACTAAAATGCTCTCTCAATTAATATCACTCAATAAAAGAATTGTATTCCAATGGATACCATCCCATTGTGGAATCCTGGGAAACGAGAATGCGGATGCTTTAGCAAAGAAGGGCAGCACTGCTACTTACAGACCTGTTACTAAATCTACGTATTACTCTGTGAAGAGATTTATTAAATCTACATACTTAGACTTCAACAAACAAAATTTGATAACACAATCCCAAGGGAAAAAATGGAACTCTCTGCATCATAATCCACAGTTAATTCCCGATTTACCACGAAAATCGTCTGTAGCTGCATTTAGATTGGCAACAGGCCATGATTGTTTGGCCAAACACCTGCATAGAATTGGAATATATCAGTCCCCTAACTGCCAATTGTGCAACTCAAACCAAGAAATGGATTCGGAACACCTCAAAATCTGTGCTTCAGTGGCTGGTCATGATAATATCTTTGAAAAATATTGGAGTGCAAGAGGTCAAATGACTTTATTGTCAAACACCTGGCATTAGAAAACAGTAACAACAGTTTAAAGGAGTAAAATTTTGGAAATATTCAACTTTTTTTTTTTCCTTCATTACTGTATCTTGTACAATAATGAAAATTAGTATGTGTAAAACACTGTCCTTCTACTATATGATAATAGTAATATACGTTACAAGAGCGGTATGTTGACCTTTTCATGTTCGAGGAAAAGATTGAAAAAGCGAAATGTAGTTAAGCTTTTTTTAATTTCCGAGAACATGAAAACAAACATACCGCTCGTCTATCGTACATTATTTTGTGCGAAGATCGTTTATTACATACCTGAAAGACGAATTTCTAATTAGTTGCAATGAAGTCTCCATGTTGGTTTCTGTTTAATGACGGAAACTTCGGAAAACCAAAATATCTTTCTTCAACATTGTTGCTATAAAATGTTTTCTGTGTTTACTATACTCCAGCAGGCCGTGATATACGTCTGTCTTTTCTTCCCCCCAGTCTATGAATGCGAACTTAAAACAAACGGTAAGGTTATGTAATGATTTATTTTTCATTTCAATATTTTAATAATATTATTTATATAACATATTGCAGTAATAACATCGGCATCTGGAATCTTGTTGATTTTTTCACGGCTTCCTTAATGTTACTTTTATCAGGAATGCAATAAGTTTCGTGGAGTAGTAGACTTTACTTAATTTTTGAAAATATTTAAAAACAGTAATTAACATTGCAATTTATGTGAAATTGCAGTGGTAAGTTTCCAACTTATAATTATTACTATGTTAAACGTCTCTAAAAATAATATGTTAAAAGCCTAAAGCAGTAAAATGAATGTCGCGCCTAAGCGGTAAGAAGAGGGAAATTGTTATGTGTGTTGCGTTGGGAATACTGAATGTGGTATTTCACACTTACTGCGATATTGGTTCTGTGCGGAAAACAAGCAAATACGCACGATCTCGCACAAACATATTTTTACGATCTAAAAAATTATTCATATATATTTTTTTCATAATTCAAAGTTCACTGTGCAGTGATGAAGCGTTTCCCTCATAACTCAAAAAGTATCCAACATTCTGTGATGAAATTTTTTGTGTGTATTTATACATGCCATATCTACAATATGATGCAAAATCACTTCTCTACCTTTGATAGACTGTCTGATAAAAAATAAATTAATTTAAAATAATGGTCAAATATCTAACACAAAATAAAAAAAATGTTTATTAAGGAATGTGGTTGAAAGAGCACGATATTGTAAACATGAGTTTCAGCAATAAAATAAAAGAGAGAGGACATGAAAAAGTTGACAAGTTTATGAGTTACGAGGGAAAAGCTGCATCACTGCACAGTGAACTTTGAATTTTTAAAAAATATATGTATAAACATTTTTTTAATCGTAAAAATATTCTTTTTCATATAGCAGAAAAAGGTATTGCTTTACCCATACCAATTTTTCATTATTGTACAAGATACAGTAATGGTCCACACCTGTGGTGTAACGGTCAGCGCTCCTGGCCGCGAAACCAGGTGGCCCGGGTTCGATTCCAGGCCGGGGCAAGTTACCTGGTTGAGGTTTTTTCCGGGATTTTACCTCAACCCAATATGAGCAAATGCTGGGTAACTTTCGGTGCTGGACCCCGGACTCATTTCACCGGCATTATCACCTTCATCTCATTCAGACGCTAAATAACCAAAGATGTTGATGAAGCGTCGTAAAATAGCCTTCTAAAAAAAAAGATACTGTACAGTACTGGAGGAAAAAAAATGTTTAATATTTCCAAAAATTTTACTGCTGTAAGCTATACCTAACCCCTTAATCTACAAATCTTGCAGTTAACCCCTAACCTATAATTTGGCGGATAATACAACTTGGTTTAATAGTTCGTTTTGTGTAATAAAATTCCAATTTGCGAACGACGTGGCATAGTAGTAAAATATTTGTCTCCTTTTATTGATATTCTGGCTTAAATCCTGCGGTCGGTTATTCTGATTCTGGTTTTCTCTTTCATAAAATAATTGTGCAATAATTAGTTATTTAAACTACAAATGGCGGATAGTTTCCCTCTTCCAATATACAGACACAGCTACACACAATATTTTGCAAGACCTACTGTCGACTCAGATATTCCTATTACATGGTGACATAAGTCTACGAAAGGACCGGTAGATAATAATAGAACGTAAATTCAGTGTATCACTCCCTACAAACAGTCACAATACGATCTAGCAATTAAAGTGAGTATAATTAAAACAAATTAAAAAAATTAACAGAAATATATAACAAAATCTATCAGCTTATAAACATAAATATCTCCCTTCCTGAAAGCTTTCATAGCTAATGACAATCTGTAATCAGGTCAGCTTTGCACAACATTACTGTTTAAGACACCACAGGGAAAACAGAACACAAGGGTCACATGCTCAGTCTCTATGGAGGTGAGATAAACTTGCATGACTCTGCCGGGAATCAAACACAGGCCCAGTGGTTATGTAGTTGAAAACGTTAACCCTCAAATCATAGCAGAGGAATCTGTGTAATACAAGTTCATTAATTTATACACCATTTTCCTTCTAGAATTTGAGAAACTACTCGAGTAACAATATGCATAATATAGTAAGTTAGTGTATTTTCTGACAAATATACCAACAACATTTGTAAGAACATTCTAGTCCTCAAAAACGAATAGTTTATAACTTTTCCCGAAAGGGAATTGTTTAACCCAGACATTCTTACCCACAAGGGATGGTGCTTCCACTCCATCACTCGAATGTTCAGCAAATCCTTGCTAATTACAATTGGATTTCCCCGTCAATCTAGGGTGATAATGGGGTTTTCAGTTGCATTACGTTGGTAATGTGCGATGTCCACACAATCCCTATGGACAGTCGAGTTGTCAGACTTATAGTCAACGGTTATATGTTTTGGAAAAGATAAGTGAATTACACATCTCAAAACATATTATAGTGGTACAAGTGCAAAAGATTATTATACTGTATATAGGTCCTACTCTGAGTACATAAAACGGTCTGTCTGTCTGCCTGTCTGTCTATCCATGTGTGTGTCTGAATGTCTGTCTGCTGTCTATTTTTACTTGCCTACGTGTATTGTACAATGAATACGAATAAAAAGAAGAAATGTAAGGAATATGAATATTTAGAAGAATTTCGTGGCACATGATTAACAGTAAGTGTCAGAAATATGAATTTTAACAACAATTTCTAAGAAGAGGAATAAAAAGAAGTTAGAAATATGAATATTAACAAGATTTTAAATGAATATAAATAACAAGATGTGTTATGAATATGAATTTTAACAAGACTTTCAAGGAATAGAAAATAACGAGAAGGATTAGGAATATTAATTTTAACAAATATTTCAAGAAATATGAATAACAACGAGAAGTGTTAGGAATATGAATTGTAACAAGAATTTTGAAGAATATAAATAAAAACAACGAGAAGTGTTGGGAATATGAACTTTAACAAGAATTTCAAGAAATATGAATAACAACGAGAAGTGTTAGGAATATGAATTTTAACAACAATTTCAAGGAATAGAAAATAACGAGATGTGTTAGGAATGTGAATTTTAACAAGAATTTCAAAGAATAGAAATTAACGAGAAATGTTAGGAATATGAATTTTAACAAGAATTTCAAAGAATAGAAAATAACGAGAAATGTTAGGAATATGAATTTTAACAAGAATTTCAAAGAATAGAAAATAACAACGAGAAGTATTAGGAATATGAATTTTAACAAGAATTTCAAAGAATAGATAATAACGAGAAGTGTTAGGAATATGAATTTTAACAAGAATTTCAAGGAATAGAAAATAACGAGAAATGTTAGGAACATGAATTTTAACAAGAATTTCAAGGAATAGAAAATAACAACGAGAAATGTTAGGAATATTTCGAGGAATATAAATAACAACGAGAAGTGTTAGGAATATGAATTTTAACAACAATTTCAAGTAATAGAAAATAAGAACGAGAAGTGTTAGGAATGTGAATTTTAACAAGAATTTCAAGGAATATAAATAACAGCAACGAGAAGTGTTAGGAATATGAATTTAAACAAGAATTTCAAGGAACACAAAGTAACGAGAAGTGTTAGCGATACGAATTTTAACAAGAATTTTAAGGAACACAAAGTAACA
Organism: Periplaneta americana; assembly: GCF_040183065.1. Lineage (NCBI taxonomy): Eukaryota > Metazoa > Arthropoda > Insecta > Blattodea > Blattidae > Periplaneta > Periplaneta americana. The sequence goes on along the minus strand of NC_091130.1, from coordinate 5,561,158 downwards.
AAGAGTGTTAGGGATACGAATTTTAACAAGAATTTGAAGGAACACAAAGTAAGGAGTAGTGTTAGGGATACGAATTTTAACAAGAATTTCAAGGAACACAAAGTAACGAGAAGTGTTAGGGATACGAATTTCAACAAGAATTTCAAGGAACACAATGTAACGAGAAGTGTTAGGAATATGAATTTTAACAAGAATTTCAGGGAACACTAAGTAACGAGAAGTGTTAGGAATATGAATTTTAACAAGAATTTCGAGGAATAGAAAATAACAACGAGAAATGTTAGGAATATGAATTTTAACAAGAATTTCGAGGAATATAAATGAAAACAATGAGAAGTGTTAGGAATATGAATTTTAACAAGAATTTGAAGGAATATGAATAGCAACAAGGAGGGCTAGGAATAGGAATTTTTTACAAGAATTTCAGTGAATATGAATAACAACAACAAAAAGTGTCAGGAATATAAATTTTACATGCAATAACACTGTGATTACAATAAAATCCCAATCACTTGGCCCCACTACAACCGTTCTATGTGACGTTATTCTTTAAAAAACTAGGAACTTCCCTTAATAAGTCTCTTTATAGTACATTATGCAACGAGCCTATAATGGTAGTAATTAAGACGCAAGTATGATTGCTTATGAAACGAGCGCAAGCGAGTTTCATAATTTTCATACGAGCGTCTTAATTACCATTATATGCAAGTTTCATACGACTTTTTATGCTCGACCATATTTCTAACTTGAAAGTATTCAAAATTATGGTTATGTGCGAACTGACCTGAATTGTGAGATGTGCGCAGACGCGAAAGTATTGATTTTTTCCGAGGCCGAATTTCATTGACTTTGGCACAGAATAAGATGAACATTACTCTGTTATAACCTGAAAATTGATTTAGAATTGAAAAACAAGATGACAAATTGAATTTATTTGAATATTATTTACAATTAACTCTAATTATTATAGTAACAGAACATAACCTTCTGCGACAGTATTGGATTTCCAGCCTCCGTGACTTTTCGCTAATTGTCTTTCGATTGCATATCCGAGAATAATCGATACTTGCGGTTTTATAACGGTTCAAAGCTGACTTGTCATTGGCTGAACACCTGTACTTTATTGAGTAGGTGTACTTTAATGACATGCATTAAAGGACTGCTACCAGGTGTATAATTACTACATTTCGGCATGGTCGAGCATAAAGATAATTTACGTATGGTTCGAATATTCTATTCAAGGAGTCGAAATTTTGTTTTTGATATTTATAGTTTTATCATTTCTGAATAAGTTCTGTCACTTGAAACAGATTACTAAGCAAAGAATCAAGATTACAATAATACTAGTGGCTTATGCAGCAAATGCTGCTGAAAACTAAGTTCGTTAGACGTTCAAATAAACATTTTTGAGACTTATTTTCAATGAAGAATACTTGTCTTTTTGATAGTAATTTGCTTCCATAATAAAGAAACATACTCCCTCTGAATGGATTTTTTTAGGCCAAATACTTTCTCTTGAACCTATCCAACTTCAGTTTTTGAGTTTCAACGCGAAAACGCAAGTATCAATGTCAGGATGATAGCAGTAGCTATTTCAGGTCATTGTGGATTGTAGGCAAAAGTTAAAAAAAATGTCAGGTTTGCTAAGCTTTCGAACAATAGCATTTTCGTATAGCTGCTGCATGTAGAACTTGAAATGTAGAGCGTAAAATCATTTTATCCTACTAAGAGATCTTGCTGAAATGATCTGGAGACTATAAAATATTCTAGGCCTCTTATTTTATCAGTAAGTAATACCTTTTTATCTTTCCTTAGGAACTGTAATTTTTGCGCTCTCTCGAGCCAATACTGAAGACAATGACACATATCAATATCTACACCACACCGCCATTAAGTATATGAAAAAGGCCCAACCCCACTGGGTTAATAAGTATGATAATATTTGATTTTTAATAACAATATTATTATCTTACTTAAGTTTTGTAGTTATATATAGCAGCCACTGAGTAAATTATAGAAATGAAGATCTAAATTAAGATATTCTCTACATTTACTTACATAACCTCAAAACGTTTCACTTTCATGTCATCAATATAGCATCAATATTATGTACAATTAATGGAAAATAGATGCATCATGATATTAACTGTAATAATATTTAATTTCTAATGGTAATAATGTCATCAAACCACCTCAAGTTTCGTAGATTTGAATATCCAATACACAGCTGTACTCAGAAAATTATACACTGCAGAATCAGTTCTTAATAACAAATTGAATTGAGGTCTAAATATTGTCGGCAATCCTGTGTAATAGCCTATTGTTTATTGTAGTGTGTGTTTTGTTCTGAAATTCAATCAAGTTGGCCTTGATTCAATAAGTTAGTTCTCAAAACTAACAACAGAAGGATTTCGGAAAATAGGAAAATTACGTAGGAAAATTGACATTTCACTGAAAACTACTACTTTTCCGAAAAACTTTGGATGCCAGGCGTGAAAATGAGGGGTCACTCATTAAAATCCGTTCAGCCGTTTTCCCGTAATTTCCATTACCAGTTTAAATTATATATAAAGATTATTATATAAATTTGATGGTAGGGACTGGATTAATCTTGCTCAGGATAGGGGCCGATGTGAGGACGGCAATGAACCTCCGGGTACCTTAAAAGCCATTTGTAAGTAAGTAAGTATTGTAATTCCGTTAGGGTAGTTTGTGTAATTGGAATGCAACGTAAAATTATGTACTTGGAATTATGATCGTCCCAACGGACATGCATTGAAATATTATGGGCATATATCGCATCCCGAGTTGCTCACTTCCTTGGCATGAAGAGCATAAGTATATTATGAATATTAATTCAGTGTGGAGGCAGTGGAAGCGACCTCCCCGAGATGCGATGTGCAATGTTCTGGAAGGATCGTCTCTCAGTTTATGATGGTTGTTTCATTTCCGCGGAGTGTTCTCAAGCCGCCGCCTAGCACGGCCCCCTGGGATCTGCGCCATGTATATATTACAAGGCGGTGGGAGGGCGCAGCGGTAGCAGCGAGGTAATACAAAGTGTTTGAATAAAAACGACAAAACACGTTACCGGGGAAGTGGATATAAATTTAGAATCTCATTTTTATGATCATCCACATAGCTTGTATCTGAAAGGAAGAGACAGAGCAGGCCTAGTAATGAATGTCTGTGAAGGTTGCCGACATTAAAAATACCTGGTTTCGACTCTCACGTACGTAATTTAAAATGTACATCGAGATCTCGTACCTAGCGCTGCATGATACCCACAGAAATGTTCAAGGTATGTACAAAACCACTTAGATTATTGAGATACAAAATTCTGTGTTATAATACATAAATGTGTAACTCAAACATAGCATTTTATGATATTTCTCAGTCAGGTGGTTTAAAGTTTCGTACCAAAAGGTTCGTGATTCGAACTTCAACGACTACTATGGCGATATTAGTGGACGAAGTCGTAATGAGACTGGTTTTATAGATGTACTGCTGTAAATCCTATAATTTTACGTCGGTTAAATCAGCCGTGGCGAAAATGTGACTCGGAAGCACATTGTGACTCGCAATGATAGCTGTGCATTTGCTCTTACTTCCTAGCTCCTCCAAACCTCACCCTAACTCCGTTCCATTTGTATTTGTCTCTGACCTGCGAGTGGCGTATCGTCCAATATCTCTCTCGAAACCATGTACCTCTACAAAAACGAAAGTTTCAAGTAGGATGGGAGGACGCATTTTTTTGCTGCCAATATGATGAAAATATTAAATGTACGATTTGTTCACAAGTATTACCAGGAAAACGGTTGTATAACATAAAACGGCATTATACTACATGTTATTCATGAAACATTAAAAAATTGTGTTATTATTATTATCATCATCATCATCATCATCATCATCTCTGTACGTCGATCCTTTTTCAGAAGATGTACGTTCTTCAATTTAAACTCGCAGATTTTACAATGTGATGTTAAATGAAAGCTAGATGTAAGGACTTGACAAATGTTGAACTTTTCAAATCTTTGCCAGAAAATAAATATCCTAAGCTTCTTTCTTTCATTTGCTCTGTTGAAGCCATGTTCGCTACAACTTACGTTTGTGAAAAATTACTTTCAACAATAAAATTAGTAAAAACCAAATTTAGATCACGACTGACAGACAAATACCTTCGTGATCAACTACGACTGGCAGTAAGTGACATAATTCCTGATTTTGAAACTCTGTCGCAGACATTCTGAACACAATTAATACGTTGTGATAATGTGTCCTATGTTTTCTTATTCATTTCTTTCTTCGTTACACGTACTAAACATTAGTTTGTAACCTTGTACTGTATAAAATTATATTTCAGTGCTTGACGTAAGGAAAATGAAAATCCGTTAATAAGTCAGACAGTTGCTTCACTTCCCCTTCGGATGTCCGCATCCCTCCATAGGTGATATGCACGTTGTAGGTTACACAGTGGCTCGGCGCACGATTAAATTTTCGCCACGACTGGGTTAAGTAATGAACATTTAAAATCCTTACTCCAAATAGATTTGAATTTGAATTAAAGGAAAAGAAGACAACAGGCTCTATAATAGATCTGTTTGTGGCAGTTAGTATATAAGCCCTAGCAACTAAATGGCGAAGAAAGGTTAGAAAAAAAGGAATACAAGATTTAATTTTTAAATTTTGTATTAGTATAAATATACACATCTCTATTTTATATTCGGTAATGATATGAAAATTTAAAATCCCTATTCAGAAGTGAATTTGAAGTTGAATAAAACGAAAAGAAAACGGAGGGCTGTACAATAGATCTCCTTGTGGCAGTTAGTATATAGGAACAAAATGGTAATACAATATTAGAACCGAATAAATACAGTTTTTAATCACATGCTGTTATACATCTCTCTATTTTACATTGGTTACATAATGAACATTAAAATCTTTATTCAGATGTGGATTGGAAGTTAAGCAAAAATAAAAAAAACAAGGATACATAATAGATCTGCTTGTGGCAGTTAGTATATAGGAACAAAATTGTAATAAAATGTTAGAATCGAATGAATACAGTTTTTAATCACGTGCTGTTATACATCTCTCTATTTTACATTGGTTACATTATGAACATTAAAATCTTTATTCAGATGTGGATTGGAAGTTAAGTAAAAATAAAAAAACAAGGATACATAATAGATCTGCTTGTGACAGTTAGTATATAGCAACAAAATGGTAATACAATATTAGAACCGAATGAATACAGTTTTTAATCACGTGCTGTTATACATCTCTCTATTTTACATTGGTTACATTATGAACATTAAAATCTTTATTCAGATGTGGATTGGAAGTTAAGTAAAAATAAAAAAACAAGGATACATAATAGATCTGCTTGTGACAGTTAGTATATAGCAACAAAATGGTAATACAATATTAGAACCGAATAAATACAGTTTTTAATCACGTGATGCTATACATCTCTCTATTTTACATTGGTTACATAATGAACATTACAATCTTTATTCAGATGTGGATTGGAAGTTAAGCAAAAATAAAAAAAAAACAAGGATACATAATAGATCAGATTGTGGAAGTTAGTATATAGGAACAAAATCGTAATAAAATGTTAGAACCGAATAAATACAGTTTTTAATCACGTGATGCTATACATCTCTCTATTTTACATTGGTTACATAATGAACATTACAATCTTTATTCAGATGTGGATTGGAAGTTAAGCAAAAATAAAAAAAAACAAGGATACATAATAGATCTGCTTGTGACAGTTAGTATATAGCAACAAAATGGTAATACAATATTAGAACCGAATAAATACAGTTTTTAATCACGTGATGCTATACATCTCTCTATTTTACATTGGTTACATAATGAACATTACAATCTTTATTCAGATGTGGATTGGAAGTTAAGCAAAAATAAAAAAAAACAAGGATACATAATAGATCAGATTGTGGAAGTTAGTATATAGGAACAAAATCGTAATAAAATGTTAGAACCGAATAAATACAGTTTTTAATCACGTGATGCTATACATCTCTCTATTTTACATTGGTTACATAATGAACATTACAATCTTTATTCAGATGTGGATTGGAAGTTAAGCAAAAATAAAAAAAACAAGGATACATAATAGATCTGATTGTGGAAGTTAGTATATAGGAACAAAATTGTAATAAAATGTTAGAACCGAATGAATACAGTTTTTAATCACGTGATGCTATACATCTCCCTAGTTTACATTGGTTACGTTATGAACATTAAAATCTTTATTTAGATATGGATTGGAAGTTAAGTAAAAATAAAAATGAAACAAGGATACATAATAGATCTCCTTGTGGCAGTTAGTATATAGCAACATCATGGTAATAAAATATTACAACCGAATAAGTACAGTTTTTAATCACGTGATGCTATACATCTCCCTATTTTACATTCTTTACGTTATTAACATTAAAATCCTTATTCAGATGTGGATTTGAAGTTGAATTAAAAAAATTAAGACAAAAACTGCAGAATGGATCTGCTGGTGGCAGTTAGAATATAACAACTCAATGGTAATAAAATATTAGAATCGAATGAATACATTTCCAATAGAATTACTTGATTTTATGTTAGTAGAAACATACTGATTTCTATTTTACTTCGGTTCGGTGTGAACATTTAAAATCCATATTCAGAACGGATTTGAATTTTAATTACAGGAAAGGAAGACAGAAGCTTCCATAATAGATCTTCTTGTGGCAGTTAGCATATACGCCCTAGCAACTAAATAACAATAAAATTTTAGAAACAAATGAATACAAGTTCTAATTCTTTGATGTTATATTAGTATAAATATACATCTCTCTATTTTATATTGGTAATGGCATGAACATTTAAAATCCCTATTCAGAAGTGAATTTGAAGTTGAATCAAAGAAAAAGGAGGCTGAGTAATAGATCTGTTTGTAGCAATTAGTGTATAACAATTAAATGATAATGAAATATTAGAACCGAATGAATACGATTTATAATTACTTGATGTTTTATTAGTAGAAATATACTGTATAAATCTCTATTTTACATGGGTCACGTTAAGAATATTTTAAATTCTTATTCAGAAGTGAATTTGAACTTGAATTAAAGAGAAAGAAGGCTAAATAATAGATCTGTTTGTAGCAGTTAGTGTATAGCAACTAAATGGTAATGATTAGAACCGAATGAATACTATTTATAATTACTTTATGTTGTATTACTCTAGTACAAACCCTAGTAATGCCGCACTTCGATTATTGTGACGTTTTGTTAAGTGACCTAAGTTCTGAACTGTCAGTCAAGTTACAGCGAGTTCAGAATATGTACGTCAGATACGTGTGCAACATCCGACGATATGATCACATATCACCGTCCTTCGCAAGTCTCTCGTGGCTCCGACTTAAAGAACGCAGAACTTTGCACTCTTTGTCTTTACTCTTTCGAATTCTGCACACCTCAACACCAAATTACCTTTCGTCTCGTTTCTCTTATCTATACTCTAACCACGACGTAAATACCAGATCACTTATCTGTGGCACCCTAAATATACCTCTTCATAGAACATCTTGTTATTCCTCATCTTTTACAGTATCCACCTCGCGTCAATGGAATTCCTTGTCACAAAGTATTAGGGGCTGCAAGACAACAAACACCTTTAAGAACAGCTTAAAAGATAATCTTATTAACATTTCACTCCAAGCATACTGATTTAAACTATCACTGACTACACTGTTACTTTTTTCTTTAGACATCATCCTGATTGTGCTGTATTTTAATTGTGTCATAATAATCTCTTTCTATTATCTAATATCATTTGAAATATATTAACATTCTATGTATTTTAGTTTAATTCTGCTACACAGTTTATTGCAGTGTTTAATTAATAGTTCATAGTATTTTGTTGTTTAATTCGTAAATAACTCTTGTATACATGTAACTCTCATCTAAATCAAATTGTTGAATTCTTTGTAAGTTCATGCATATGTAGCTATATACACTTTTTGCTGGTTGAGTGGAAGAGAAGGCCTTACGGCTTAACTCTGCCAGCTAAAATAAATCATTATTTTTATTAGTAGAAATGTACTGTATATCTCTCTATTTTACATGGGTCACGTTTTGAATATTTTAAATTCTTATTCAGAAGTATATTTGAAGTTGAATTAAAGAAAAAGAAGCCTGAATAATAGATCTGTTTGTAGCAGTTAGTGTATAAGAACGAAATGGTAATGAAATATTTGAACCAAATAAATACAATTTATAATTACTTGATGTTGTATTAGTAGAAATATACTCTGTATCTCTCTATTTTACATGGGTCACGTTATGAATATTTTAAATTCTTATTCAGAAGTGGATCTGAAGGTGAATTAAAAATAAGACGAAGGCTATATAATAGAGCTGTTTGTGGCAGTTGTATCATAGTAACTGAATGGTAATAAAATATTAGAATCGAATGAATACATTTCCAATAATGTGACTTGATGTTATGTGAGTAGAAAGATACACCTTTCTACTTTATTGGTTTGCGGTATGAACGTTTATAATCCTAATTCATTAAGCAAATTACAAAAGTTGGACTTAAATAAAAAATAATAGTTATTTATGGTACTTGTGAGGTAAGTGCATCTTTCCACTCGTGCAATAAAGATCACGCTCACAAGTACCATACGTAATTTTATCCATGACCATAACGAAAAATTATGTTTTATAAAAGAAAATATGTTGAAAATAAGTCCTCATGTAATCACATACCATGGCATGGATTTTAGAATCAATACGTTACTAGGTAGGTCAAGATGTAGGAGGCCATGATTAGTAAAGAATGGTATCTAAGGCGTTGGATAAATAACAAATTATAATTAACTATATAATTTTAGTATATATATTTTCGCTTTAAAAGTGTATTTTCTTCTTTTTGAAGTTTCAGGGATTATTTAGAAGTGTTCACGGAACTAATGTGATTAAAATAATTTCACATTTTACTTCTGTAAACTTAAGAGAAATATTAAAACTTAATTAATCATCGTGTCTGTTTAGCTCAGTTGGCTAACGCGTGTTGTTTTAAAATCCTATAAACCCAACTTCGTAGGTTCAAGTCTCCTCGCATCCCAAAATGTAAATTATTACAAAATTTTGAAAAGATGCATATTAGATATGGATGTAATGTACAAATTACGACGTAGCAGATAGAGAAAAGAGAAGGAGATTGAGTGTATGTATATTTAAGAAATGGTAATAAAGAAGTAGAGGTAGTGACATCTAAACTAATATATTAACTTCTTGAGTAATAGTTCAATGGAAAAGTATACGTGTGTGCCCGGGTACTAGAAAATACTAATGAACTGTGAGATAAAGTTCAAACTGTGAGGTAAAGTCTTTATCTCACTAGTGAAATAAAGTAATGTTGAATAAAAGCCTACTTTACAAACGCAAAAGTATTTAGTAAAGGCATGTTTTTCGTTATGGTCATGGATAAAAAATTATATACAATAAAAAGAAGTAAAACCCGAATGATTGGAATATTGAATACAGCAAAAGAAGACGGAAGGTTGCAGAATAGATCTGCTTGTGGCAGTTAGCATGTACGTCCTAGCAATTAAATGGTAATAAAATTTTAGAAACAAATGAATAAAAGTTGTAATATTCTTTTATGTTATATTAGTAGAAACGTACATCACTCTATTTTATATCGGTAATGTTATGAACATTTATAATCCCTATTCAGAAGTGAATTTTAAGTTGAATTAAAGGAAATGGAGACTGAATAATAGATCTGTTTGTAGCAGTTAGTGTATAGTAACTGAATTGCAAAGAAATATTATAAGCGAATGAATACAATTTATAATTACTTGATGTTGTATTAGTATGAAATATACTGTGTCTCTCTATTTTACATGAGTCACGTTATGAATATTTTAAATTCTTATTCCGAAGTGGATTTGAAGTTGAATTAAAGAAAGGGAAGACAGAACGCTGAGTAAGTTGGGTTCCTTTTCCTTTCTGCGAGAGATGGTAGATGGTAATCTAAGCAAGAGATCATGACTTTTTCAACTTGGACGGAGAGGCAGGGTATGGCAGAACTTATAAATCACGCAGCTAGAGTTCTATTTTCATATGTCTCTAAATGAAACATTGCTCCCTGAAGCAGAGTAGAAAAAATGGCGGAGAGGCGGAAGAGAGAACGGCACTGTCTTCCTCATATATGGAATACACCGTCGGATAGCGATTCTTTTTAATTAACTATGCGATACTAAATAAACTGAAGGGGATGTGCTAGATCAACATTGCGAGGATCCGCAACCCCTCAGCTCGGCATTATGTTAAGCAACCCCTCTCTTCCCTGCGTGTACTCTTTACCATCCCTTCGGACTTGGCACACACACACACCTTGCAGTATACCTGCGAACTTGTTTATACATCCATACTCGGCCCATTGTTTACTATTACCAAAAACCAGTCACTGCATTATTACCGCACTGCAGTCGAGCCGACAGGGTGACTAGAAATCACACCCTGTTTCAAAAACACTTTACCTCATTATGAAATAATATGGTCATTATTACATCATTCCATCTTTATCACCATAATCATTATTTCACACATTTGGATACTTCTACACGTTCAGTCTTCACACATATAAACTATTGGACAAATATGAACAGTGTAGGGCGTAGAGTTATATCTGTCCACTGGTAGGTTTTTACTTATACTTGTTACAGGTAATGAGTGGTATGCATAATGTTGTAGTACATGGTATTGCTAAGGTTTTCGTAGTACAGGGCGATCAAAATAAACATGTCATTTTTTTTTAATTTCTCTTTGGTAATTAGTATAAATTTGAAATTGACTATTGTGATCTCTGTAGTCTGGAAGAATTTATATTAGTATCCGTGAGGAATATCACTTTTGTTGACGTCGTACAAAATTTTGTCCAATATTCTTTTGAGAACATTAACTCCGTACGTAGATGAAATTATTGAGGATCATCAGTGTGGTTTTAGGCGTAATAGATCAACTATTGACCAGATATTTTGTATTCGACAGATAATGGAGGAAAAATGGTAGTATAAGGGTACAGTGCATCAGTTATTCATAGATTTAAAAAGGCATATGGCAGAGTTCGTATAGGTTAGTTTCTGTCAGATGCGTTTCCAATTCATTGCGGGCTAAAGCAGGGAGATGCACTATCACCTTTACTTTTTAACTTTGCTCTAGAGTATGCCATTAGGAAAGTCCAGGATAACAGAGAGGGTTTGGAATTGAACGGGTTACATCAGCTTCTTGTCTATGAGGATGACGTGAATATGTTAGGAGAAAATCCACAAACGATTAGGGAAAACACGGGAATTTTACTGGAAGTAAGTAAAGAGATAGGTTTGGAAGTAAATCCCGAAAAGACAAAGTATATGATTATGTCTCGTGACGAGAATATTGTACGAAATGGAAATATAAAAATTGGAAATTTATCTTTCGAAGAGGTGGAGAAGTTAAAATACCTGGGAGCAACAGTAACAAATATAAATGATACTCGGGAGGAAATTAAACACAGAATAAATATAGGAAATTCCTGTTAATATTCGTTTGAGAAAATTTTGTCATCTAGTCTGCACTAAAAAAGTGCTGAAAGTTAGAATTTATAAAACAGTTATATTACCGGTTGTTCTGTATGACTGTGAAACTTGGACTCTCACTTTGAGAGAGGAACATAGGTTAAGCGAGTTTGAGAATAAGGTGCTTCGTAAAATATTTGGGGCTAAGAGGAATGAAGTTACAGGAGAATGGAGAAAGTTACACAACACAGAACTGCACGCATTGTATTCTTCACCTGACATAATTAGGAACATTAAATCCAGACGTTTGAGATGAGCAGGGCATGTAGCACGTATGGTCGAATCCAGAAATACATATAGAGTGTTAGTTGGGAAGCCGGAGGGAAAAGACCTTCACGAAGGCCGAGACGTAGGTGGGAGGATAATATTAAAATGGATTTGAGGGAGGTGGGATATGATGATAGAGAGTGGATTAATCTTGCTCAGGATAGTGACCAATGGCGGGCTTATGTGAGGGCGGCAATGAACCTCCGGGTTCCTTAAAAGCCAGTAAGTAAGTAAGTATATCAGAAATTATTATAGATATCTTTATTATCTTTAAAGTTCTGAGGTCTTGTTTAGTGTAAAAATGATCAATTATGCTTTTCTTTATAAATGTCTACATTTTAAAAACAATTAAAATAAATTTGTATTCATGCGGTAGAAAAATTTTATCCAAATTACTTAAAACTACAGCTCTGGAATCGACATAATAGTATAGATACTTTGTATTTTCGGGATTTACTTCCAAACCTATTTCTTTACATGCAACAAGTAAAATTCCCGTATTTTCCCTAATCGTTTGTCGATTTTCTCCTTCTGATATAAAAGTTCATAAAATGATTAATGTACTAAACTATAGGTGATATAGGGCCTCTAATCTTACCTGCTAGAATTCTGCTGTGGAAGCAAGGTGACTAATTTAGTACATGACAGTTCATGTCTTACTCTCTATTCTCTATAACGCAATCCAAGTTCAGAATGAGTCGCACCTATCCTACAGTATTTAGGATCAGTAGGATCACCTCTTCTGCATCATCAGTTTCTGCAGTACGTGACGTCCTGTGCCGCCTAGTTCCCTGTCCCAGTGATGGCTGCTAATTTATTGCGTGATTTCTGTCTTTTCTTCGCTGCCTTCTTCTCCTTGAAGATGATGACGATCGTGATGACGGTGCTGATGATGACGGTGGTATGCCGCGACTGCTGTACATCAAGCTTTGTTTGAGTAGGTGGGAGGGGGTTTTCTTGGCGGTCCGCACGCACATCTGTTTGTGACCGTGACCCGTGTCCTAGTGACAGGTTGTGGTCCCAGCGAAGCGATCATCAGCTGTCAAGCACGCAGCCTGACTCCCTCCATGCCTGTTGTCACAAAGGAGTGAGCTTGAATTCTCGTCAGATTCATTGATTGTTTGTTTTCTGTTTAAACCTCGAAGTGTCGTGAGGACTTGCCGGTTTATTAAAAATTACATATTGGTTTATCTACTAACAAACAAAGTACGTATACAGGGTGTATCGGAGAAATGTACAAAGCCGCAGAAAAAAATTGTTGGTCATGGATTGCATTACGGCATACCTTCAATCGAAATTGAACGATTGTAGATATATTTTTAATTATTTATTCATTTATTTATTACATCAAACTTTGTTCACGTCATGGCGGATTAGATGTATTCCAGTTCCTAATCCGAAATCACTCTATATACAAATATAACAAGAACGAATACATATTGAATCTACAAGGGACATCATTTTATTTTTACTAACGTTTTTAATATTAACTTGCCTATACCTCTGGATCAATGCCGTTTGCTACCCCCTTCCACGACTGGAGTTCGATGATACTGGCGTAATATACAAACACACCACTCTACTAGGTATAGGAGGGAAGAAAAGTAGTTCATCCATTTACGTAAACTAGGAAATATTGCGCTTTTGAGTTTGATCATTTTCATTAGGTTTTTGTTTAATCAAAATACAGTACAGTATTAACAATGAGTGTTTTCACTCACGAACTGAGCTGTCCATGTGGACGTATTCATTATGCAGTGTATATTATACTGTCTACAGCAAATTAGCGTACAATATAGAGAATGAAGTTAAATTGAAAAATAATCATAATATGGATATGTAAACACATTTTTAAAAATGATGGCCGTTTATTTCGATACAGGCTTCAGTTCTAATGTGCATATTATCGCACTATAGACTATTGCATCTAATTCCAATTACCAGTTTCGTCCTTCGTACTAGTAACTCATGTTGAAATAATTCTGTATCTACTCTATAAAAGAGTACCCTACGTACTGTAAATTCAATCTTCACTTCTGCCCGACCCGCACAGATAAAATTACTCAGACATGCTATCTACTGTCCGTCCAAGTGGTTACGTAGCAGGATCGTAGAAAGGGGGGGGATCACGTGACAGTAAATTAATTAACGAGACCCTTCTATTTAAGTTATTTTAAACAATTGTGTAATATTACGTAGACGTCCAATTCCTAACAGAAATTAATGTTCTCAGAAAAGAGCTAAGACAGCCCAGCCACTAGCTGGCGAATAAAAGATCGTGGGGGAAACCGGGATACGACGTAGGCAAATGGACGATAGTACCTGTGCGAAAATGATTCAATATTGAAAGCTCTTTCGTCACTGGAAAACGCGAACAAATTTTTGGAACGTACTGTTTACTATGACCGTAAGGCTACTATGACTGTATATGCGGTCTTGGATCTGTGTGGAGGACGGTTGAACGTCAATAGAAGGGGTGGGAGTGAAGTACATTCAAAAATTCAGGTACAATAAAAATTGAAGTAAAAATAAAATGATGTGCGTGTGTAAGTATCCTCTGTACACAATAATAATAATAATAATAATAATAATAATAATAATAATGATAATAATAATGTTAATAATAATCTAATAAATATAGATCTTGTTTTTAAAACTCCTACTTTAGCTTTTTCACTTCTGTACTCAATCTCTTAAAAATTATTCTGTTAACTTCATTGACTACTCTTCGTGGTTTCTTATCGTGTGTCTACTCAACATTTATAATTCCATCTCCGTTAGAGCTTTGACTTTCTGTTCCCATCTAATTTTAACTCTAAAAAAAAATTCCTAATTTATACAGATTGCTGGCGTTTAGAGGACCATTCATTTTTTATAAGCTATATAGCATTTATTTGTAGACATTTTTTATCCACCCAACCGTTTCTCAAATCATTCGTTGCCTGACACTTTAACGCAATATGCATTGCGTCTTCAGCTAGTCCACACAAAGGACATTTATCCTTCTCTACGTTCCCTCTCTTATTCTTGATCCTCCAGACACCTAATCTCCACCATGCCATTCCTGTTCTCTATATTGCTCTATATTATTTCATAGACATTGAGTAACCATTGTATTGTAAGAGAAATAAAAAAAGAAAATCTATGTTGCTGAAGTTGAATTGACTTTGGCAGTCGGTTCAATACGACACCACAACATGCAGTGGTTAGGCAATATCGGAGTTTTCACGCAGGGTATGGAATTTCGATACTAAAACCATTTATCGTCCGATATTATTTTTCGTGTTTTTTAGGCGTGGCTTTTAATCATATTTTATTAATTCTATAGATATTTTTATTTTTGGGCTTCGTATACTAAAATATTAATAAGAGACAACATACACTTTGAAAGTTCTCGTTGGCTTTTGGAACTTTTGTCTTTAAAGTTGACAATTTCCAATATAATTATGTTTTTGTAGAAACTAAATTCATTGTACGAGTAGTAACTTTGTTATCTTCATGAACAAATTGAAATAGAAAACATTTAATATGTATTTAACAATAGTGAAGATCTCTCCGGAATAAGGATGTCACCAAGGAAACTATAATTCATGTTTTAGGAGAAAGGAAAATAATTTCAGGCGCATATTTGATTACACCTATATTTACTAACTAGCCGTACCCGTGCGCTCCGCTGCAACCGTTAGAAATAATTATAATTACTTAATTAAAATAGGACATTTGATCCAGGGAACATTCGTGTTTGATAGAAGGATAAATCGTTTATTACGTTACTTAATTTAAATTGTATTAAAAAATTAAAATGCGATCATTTTGATCCAGAGACACTCATTTGGTCATAAAAATTATTTTAGAAAATACAGGAAACCAATGCCTATCAAGTTTTCTGTGCATAAGAAGCTATTTTAATCTCACCTGTCCTCGATTCACTCAGAAGTTACTGTAATAACATTATAGCATTATGTCCATCTAGAGAAACTACACTTTCCAATGGTGAATTAATAATTAATTATACAAATCGGTTAATTTAGCTTCCGATATTACTTCTTACAAACACAGAAACATTCTCTGTAGGCTGTGTTTCACAGCTTTCGATTGTTGTTGTCCAAGGCCCCTTATAGACGAAGTCATTTGTTTTTTATTTCATTACACCGCCTTAGATGGCGTTGTTATTATAATTTTGAAACTCATTTATCTCATTAAATATTAGTCCTATCAAAATTTTGCGTGGAATAAAACTTATCGGAAATTATTTTTAAAGAAACTTTTGTTATGTAATATTTTTCATGAAAAGTAATAATAAGGGAGATATTTCGATTTATTTAATTCAAGCCCCCTTATAACCCCCCTTTTAAATAAAATATTTTGAATGCCATATAGCCTATATTCTAAGTTACAACGAACTTAATTTATATTCCAATGTTCATATAAATCGGTTCAGCCATTATCACGTGAAAAGGTAACAAACATCCAGACAGACAGACATACAAACAAAAACGTCAAAAAAGCGATTTTCGGTTCAGGTCGGTTAATTATATATGTTAGGACCAATTATTTTTGGAAAATCAAAATTACCAGAAAAATTTCGGCTACAGATTTATTATTAGTAATTATAGATACAACCATTTGACTAAACAACAATACAAGTTTATTCAGCGATTAAATTCAATAATTTATTGTTATAAAAGAATGCTTTAAAATTACTTTTCTCCACCTGAATCGCATATTACAATAATGTGATGTCACAATTTAAATTTTTAGTTGATTATTTAATGACGCTGTATCAACTACAAGATTATTTAGCGTCGATGGGATTGATGATAGCGAGATGACGCCGAGGATTCGCTTTAGATTTCGGTTGGGGAAAACCTCGGAAAAAACCAACCACGTAATCAGCCCAGCGGGAAACGAACCCGCTCCCGAGCAGAACTCAAGGTCAACACGTCTTCAATTAATAATATTATTAACAAATCTACATATCTCGAGTGGTAAGAAAAGTGTTTATTGTGCTACCAAAAACAATATATGTCGTGGTTTTCATCGCGGTCCGTCTCTCTTTATATTTGACTTTTTGGTATAACGATGTTCATAAAGCATTTGTGCGAGATCGTGCGTATTTGCTTGTTTTCCACACAGAACCAATACGCGGTAAGTGTGAAATACCACATTCAGTATTCCCAACGTAACACACATAACAATTTCCCTCTTCTTACCGCTTAAGCGCGACATTCATTTTACTGCTTTAGGCTTTTAAAATATTATTTTTAGAGACATTTAACATAGTAATAATTATAAATTGGAAACTTACCACTGCAATTTCACCTAAATTTCACTGTTAATTATTGCTTTTAAATATTAGCAAAAATTAAGTAAACTCTACAACTCCACTAAAGTTACTGCATTCGTGATGCAAGTAACATTAAGGAAGCCGTGAAAAAATCAACAAGATTCCAGACTCATCATAGACTGGGGGCAAAAAAAGACAGACGTATATCACGGCCTGCTGGAGTATAGTAAACACAGAATAGTAATATACGTTACAAGAGCGGTATGTTGATGTTTTCGTTTTCGAGGAAAAGATTGAAAAAGCGAAACGTAGTTGAGCATGAGAACATGAAAACAAACATACCGCTCGTGTATCGTACATTATTTTGTGCGAAGATCGTTTATTACATACCTGAAAGACAAATTTCTAATTAGTTGCAATGAGATCTCCATGTTGGTTTCTGTTTAATGACGGCAACTTCGGAAAACCAAAATATCTTTCTTCAACATTGTTGCTATAAAATGTTTTCAGTGTTTACTATACTCCAGCAGGCCGTGATATATGTCTGTCTTCTTTTCCCCCAGTCTATAAATGCGAACTTAAAACAAACGGTAAGGTTATGTAATGATTTATTTTTCATTTTAATATTTTAACAATATTATTTATATAACATATTGCAGTAATAACATCGGCATCTGGAATCTTGTTGATTTTTTCACGGCTTCCTTAATGTTACTTGTATCAGGAATGCAATAAGTTTCGTGGAGTAGTAGACTTTACTTAATTTTTGCAAATATTTAAAAACAATAATTAACATTGCAATTTAGGTGAAATTGCAGTGGTAAGTTTCCAATTTATAATTATTACTATGTTAAACGTGTCTAAAAATAATATGTTAAAAGCCTAAAGCAGTAAAATGAATGTCGCGCTTAAGCGGTAAGAAGAGGGAAATTGTTATGTGTGTTACGTTGGGAATACTGAATGTGGTATTTCACACTTACCGCGTATTGGTTCTGTGCGGAAAAAAAGCAAATACGCACGATCTCGCACAAAACATTTTAAAGCAAGAATGTTGAAGATAGATATTTTCGTTTTGCAAATTTGCCATCATTGAACAGAAACCAAGATGGAGATTTCATTGCAACTAATTAGAAATTCGTCTTTCAGGTATGTAATAAACGACCTTCGCACAAAATAATGTACGATACACGAGCGGTATTTTTATTTTCATGTTCTCGGAAATTGACAAAGCTCAACTACTTTTCGCTTTTTCAATCTTTTCCTCGACCATGAAAACGTCAACATACTGCTCTTGTAACGTATATTACTATTACAAAACACAGTTTCAATGCCAGACTTGCCTTGATGTTTTGAGTTATGTATCATATCTGGTGATTTAAGATTTCTTAGAATTTAATGTACTACAATTGTACTGAGGAACGCCGGACTCAATGGTTCTTCTGTCAGAATCCGGTATTACGTTGCATATTTTATTATATTTCGTGTGATGGAAGAATTTTTTTTTTATTTTTAAACCCTTATTGCAAAAATAATATTACTGTACGTTCTCCAGCAGAGACGCTAGCTGTCCTGAACTAATATCACACATCACAGAACAACTTTAATTTAAATGCTTGCTTTAAATCCGTGCACTATATTCTGTACTCAGTTTCACATTTTGTTACTGGTCGACAGTCATATGCAGTGACCCCTACTGTATAAACTAGAAACATTTAAAACAGAAAAGTTTTAAACAGAGTGTTTCGAATTGAGTTTTTCCATTATTGTGGTTGTCATAAAAACTGAAATACCTATCACTGGAATTCACATAAAATATACAAATAATAGTAAACTTACTACAAGACAATTTAAATTCATGATAAACCGTTTAATGTTTAAATTATCTGTAGTAATGTCACGAAAGATCTGAGATTTATCTGGGAAATCTCAGACCTCGAGTGACATTTATTAGGGCTATTTCGTGAATAAAATAAAAATGTAAGTAATATATCCCTAAAATTCGATCACAAAATGTTAATAATTGTATATTAACGAATACTTAACCTATTCAGACATTGTGAATTTGAAATACTCGTAGATGAATATCGATTACTGCAATAAACAAATTCGATATCATTATTCAGCAATGCCAATTGCGAAAAACGAAATACAGGTTTAACAATGTTAATTGCATGTACTGCACTTTTCTCTTATTATTATAACATAAATACATTTTCATTATCTGCTGAAATCATAACTTAATTTAACAGTAACAATGGGGACAGCTATATACCAACGCTTATGTATTCCCAGCGAGACATGTTGCTACACAGTAAAGCCATCTCTGTATAGATAGGCCTAATTAAAACTCGAATTTTATTACGCCATACGGAAGGCAGTTTGATCAAAGACCTTATTATTATTATGCAAGGTCTTGGGGTTTGATATGCGATGATGTTACTTAAATTTGAACATCTGACTTTCTATTAATTGTTTAATTTCATTCACAAAATACAAATTTTATAGGCTACAATTATAGGTTAAGTTCCTGTGGGAGCAGGACCAATGTCAGCTGTGCCTTATTTCGACCGTTACTCGTGCTACAGGAAAGCATTTTTATAGCCCGACAAACGCATTCTCGCTGTAGTGTGTAACGGAACTAAAGCTGCATCTACACAGTTCAATATTTCAATGGCGTATGCTTGCAATCTGGGAAGAATATTGAAAGAATCAAGTTTAAAAGGTACGTTCAAATTAAGATGCATGAAGATTTTGTGTCTACATGGTGGGCCGTTTTGAACGTCGTCTTCACTGCGTAAATATATTAATTAATATTAAATATCAATCTTGCATTCATTGCTTTAAAGTTTAAAGGAAATTTTAACCGTGTAGTTGCATCTTAATGTATTCATGATCATCAATTTACGGGGAAACAGTTGACGACAACGACTAAACAAAAGAACGACCATGCGATAAATGGATAGCTATAAATCTAGCTGCAAAAATTATCGCAAAGTGTGAGTGTGATTGGTTGGAATTCAAAATTTCACGACACTTCATTGGTCGAAAAAGGGATGACGTCATATAAAAAAATAGTCTAGAAAATATTGAATATTGTACGTAATTTTTTAGATAAACGAAAATATTTATATAATATTAGTCCCTTATTGCGAAAAGAAATACTCGTAAAAAAAATCACTCACAATGAAAACGTTAACATCAATGTGAGGGCTTTAGAGACGAACAACGATCGAAAAAGCAAGACTAACAGCGCCCGCAAAGCCGAAAACCCGCACGACAATGTTGTATACATCACGTCGTTGACGTAAAGACTGCTTGTGAGTGTTTCGAGACGACGAGATTGATCACTCCTGAAGTCCCGAACGTCAAGCAGCCTTAAATCGGCACAGTTGTTTATACCAGACTGAACTTTTATCTACTTTGGCAACTGTTATATATGTATAAACAATCAAGTAGCCTATTTGAAACATCATCTCTACCTTTCAGTGTATAATAATCCGTTCCCCAACCTTTATTTAATTACTAGGCCCTTATTAAAAGGCTAGGATTTTTTTTTCATATGTTTGATGTCAAGTGTGCAATCTCAAGTAAAAAGATATTAACGTTATGTTTTATGTTTCTTAGAAATGCAAATTTATTTGAGAATTGTTTTTTCTATAGATGAATGGGTTATTTATGAAAGGGCCTAATCTAGAATACTAAATTGTTAACAATGTAAGAAAAACTGATTACAGGTCGAAATTTTGAAGTTAAGGCTGAAATAAAAATTGTATCATAAATTCTACTAAGCATTAGAGTTTTAAATTTAGTCCTCTTCATATCTAAATCGATGTATCTACACCAAAAGAACAGTTATTACATTACAAACTCATTTTTACAAAATAATGACTTAGGCCCTTTCATAAATAACCCATTCATATATAACCATAGGTAATATAATATTATAATAGAACCAGAACATTTTAATAACTGATATCCTCTTCTGTTTTGTCTTTTGTCTCATTTAAACATTTATATGGTTATACTCGACCATGCCGAAATGTAGTAATTATACACCTGGTAGTAGCCCTTTAATGCACCTCATTAAAGTACACCTATGCATTATAATTCAGCTGTTCAGCCAATGACAAATCACCTTTGTGCTGATTGTACCATTATAAAACCGCAAGTATCGATTATTCTCGGATATGCAATCGAAAGACAATTAGCGAAAAGTCTCGGAGGCTGGAAATCCAACACTGTCGCAGAAGGTTATGTTCTGTTACTATAATAATTAGCGTTAATTGTAAATAATATTCAAATAAATTCAATTTGTCATCTCGTTTTTCAATTCTAAATCAATTTCCAGGTTATATCAAGCCTGATTGTCATGTTACTCTCTAGAGTATATCAAGGTCAATGACATTCGTGTTTCGGAAAAAATCAATACTTTCGCGTCTGCGCACCTCACAATTTAGAAGGTCAGTTCCGCTCCTCACTTAGATAACCATAAAATGAAGACTTGTGAATAATTTAAAGTTAGAAATATAGTCGAGCATAAAAAGTCGTATGAAACTTGCCTATTATGGTAATTAAGACGCTCGTTTCATAAACAAATATACTCGCGTCTTAATTACTACCATTATAGGCTCGTTGCATAATGTAGGCCTATTATTATAATATTGTATGACTTGAGGCTTTCCCGGCGTTTGATGTAGAATAACTCTTCTCGGGTTCTCAGCCAGGTGAGTTGGAGATTTGCTTCCAAGCTTTCGATGGCTAGCTCTGTCATCTTCTTCAGGGAATGAAGTGATGTGGGACCATGTCTAGCCGGTATATATGTATGCAATAGTAGGGCTTCCCGCTGCGGGCCAATCAGGAGCTAGTTTCTAGTACCAACCGCCAGGCGCATTCTGGTTGGTGGAAGCGGCAGCGAATCAGGATCTAGTTAAAGATTAAATAAATAAACATTACCTTTTTCTCTCCAGCAATATCCTTAACATTTGTGCCGTTTTCAAGGCGTTGAATAATATTTATTTTGTCGGAA
Organism: Periplaneta americana; assembly: GCF_040183065.1. Classification (NCBI taxonomy): domain Eukaryota; kingdom Metazoa; phylum Arthropoda; class Insecta; order Blattodea; family Blattidae; genus Periplaneta; species Periplaneta americana. The sequence goes on along the minus strand of NC_091130.1, from coordinate 5,538,937 downwards.
TTACTGAGACGTGAACGTGTTTGTCACTTGATGCCTTACCAGTATACGGGGGCTTGGATTCTCGTTACAACAGACCACGTTGTACTGTTTTCTGTTTTTTTTAGACTCAAACACATTCTACTAAATCGGCGAATCAGTGTACCGTTATCAGATGAGATGAGATGGAAATGAATATACTAATATGTAACTTAACATAGCCTAGAAAAAAATATTGTAAGTATGTATAATGTCATTTTACCACAAACGGAACTTACGAATTAACAAAAATCTGTCTAAACACAATGAAAATAAATTTCATTCACTATGCTAATTATGAAGGAAACTTTTGTGTTCATTTCTTTAGGAAATATTTTCTGTAAACTTAAGTTACCATGATTGAATTTTAAACATAAAGTTAAGACGAAATAACTTAAAGTTGGTATTTATACAATCAAAAATTCACAGTTAAGTATAACTGTAGATTAATTTGTCTTAATCAGAGTTAAATTGTTTCAACAACTGGTCCTTACATTAATAATTATTTGGAACTAAATAAGTGTATAACTAAATATCAAACGTTAAGACATTTTTATACCAGTCTGTGCAATAATATAGACTCTACAATCATGTCAACTGATGCCCATATGGGCAAGCGCGCGCTTTAGAGCTCAGGAGAGCCTGAGCGCTTTACAACGGAATGGAAAGAGACAGAAGAAAGAGGTATATGCCGCTTGGTCGAGCTATATTCAGGGATGGCCAGCACTGATTCAATGGATAAAGGGAAGAGAATTTATTAAAACTGTATCCATGGTAATTTTTAGATTTGCCTGAGAAGTATAAGTGCATTATAAGAATGTAAGTTTCAATTGTAATGCTCATTTTTCACGAGATTTCTTTTCATTCAAAAGCGATATTTTCTCAACTTTTTACAGAAATGTGAAGTTTTCAGATCTGTTTATTTAGTAGCCTTATATGTACTGAAACAATGTTTTCGTAAATTTAATATATCGTAAATATGTATTGCTGAAGATACGTATTGCAAATTTTGAAAATCTTCGCATGGATAATGTTCGTAAGAAAATGAAATAACAAAGCAACTACTGTTACATCATAAGCAAAAGATACGTGCCCATGTGTTGTAAAAACGTCAGCTCTATAGCTTCAGCATATATCGAGAAAATAATTTAATATTCTGATGATAGGAAGTTGCTCACAAATATCACCTTAAAAGCATAATGCGATAAGAGTTTTGTTATGGAACATTAGTTACACTTAAAACAGATACAGTACCTAGGTAACTTTGCTTTGTACTGTAATATTGTTTTGATTAGTTTATTGATTACTTTTGTAAGGCTAAAGATACCATCAATATAAATTCCAACTTATCATGTCATACTCAATCTCTTTCTTTGGAATATCACTTTCATTATGAATGTTGTTTCATTCACTTAATATAGTATAGTTTTACTACTAAGAAATTTATGTCAATATTCCTTCTTAATTATTTATTATGTTATTAATTGCAATATTAAGAAATCAGTGTTAGTACTTTTGTTTTACAGACAATATAGATAATATTAAACAGAAAGAAGCCATATAAAAATAACGACATAAAATTTCACGATCCGTTTGAAGTTTGTACACCACTGTTTTCTTAATCCAACAGGCTACTTATTCATATACACAACCCTTCCTCTTTCCATACTTAGCCCTTGATGCCCGCGCACGACAAGTTCAGAAAAATGCGCTTGCTTTGACATCACTGAGAGTTTAGTAATTTTCCAACAGGTGTAAATTCAGAGAATTCGAACTTTATATAAAGTACTTCCGTCCGTATTTTCTAACAACCTCGCGTAGAAAACGAACGAGGGGGGAAGGAACAGAATGGAAGGGACTTGATCGTAAATCAAGGTTAGGACGGATACACTCGTCGTAAACATTCAGAGGCGAGATCGTGTACAAAGAACAAAGACTGCAGGAAGATTACGATCTGACCACTTTTACTTCTCCTCCAAATTGACATGGGCACTCCTGCTGCACTTTATGGAACCACGGCCAATGGAGAATAAAGTCCGTACGTCACAGCCCTAGGTATGTAGGGGTTTCTTGATCAAAACACTTTGACTTCGTAGTAACAGTAAGCTGAATGTTTCTCGGGAAATGAGACCGTGGTTCGATACTGGGATTTTTCTAAAAATGTTTTTCAGAGTGAAGCAATTTCCTGACACTTATGTCTGAACTCATTTCCTGCTGGTTCGTTTTGTTAACATGGTGGAATATACAGTGGATAACAGTTATATTTGTAGAGGCTGAAATTTTGTAAAGAAATAACTTGGTTTGTCTTATAAATTGATTTAAACTTTAAAATATTTTAATATACTATTAAAATCCTTATACTAAACAGGTACAATGTAACAAAATGATGGCATTGTTATTTATAAACAGTGGGAAGTAAATGCATCACAATATGGCAACATATCATGCAACACTCTTATTTATACACTTTACAGAGATACGTTACATTTACTGTGTACATAGATGGTTAACTGGGTTTCCGTACCTACAGTATTGAGGTGGGGGAGTTCCGATGTTGTTTGTTATGTATTGTATCAGTCGTGTCCAACATGAAGAAAGGGAAGGAGCTAAGCACAGAACTTAAACATTCGATAATCAGTCTTGCTTTGAGGGGCTATTCACTCAGGAAAATTGGTAATATTGTGAGAAAATATCACTCAACAGTAAGTTATATAGTAAATAAGTTCAAATATAATGGTTCCATTAAGAATATTCCGAGAAGAAGTAGAGAATCGTTCCTGAATGAGAGAGAAAAACGTTTCATTGTTAACAAAGTTAAAGTGAACCCAAGTGTAACTGCACCAGAAATTGTGCAGATGTTGCAACAGGCATCGGGTAAGAAGGTATCTAGTCGGACCGTTCAACGAGTACTATGGCAGCGTGGGTATCGCGGCAGAATCCCAAGAAAAAGGCCATGTGTAAGTAAAAAGAATCGTGCAGCAAGACTGGCATTTGCTAAAGAGCACCAGGACAAACCTCAAACCTTCTGGAATACCGTGATTTGGTGTGATGAGACTAAAATAAATCTATTTGGATCTGATGGAATACAGACGGTGTGGAGGAAAGCCAATACGGCCGATAATGTGGAGAATACTTTACCAACAGTCAAGCACGGAGGTGGATCAATTAAATTATGGGGGTGTATGTCATCAAAAGCAATGGGTACGATTATTTCATTGATGACAACTTAAACAAATGGGGTTATTTGAACATTTTAAAAAATAATGTCAAACAAAGTGTGGAAAAAATGGGACTATCAGCATCTTACATGTTTCAGCAAGATAACGACCCCAAACATACAGAGAAATTAACAAACTGTGGCTCATCTGGAATGTTCCTAAACAGCTTAGAACACCTGCCCAATCCGCGGACCTTAATCCTATTGAGCATCTATGGCCAATTCTCAAGAGAAGAGTTCGTAAATGTAAAGTAAAATCTAAAGAAGATCTAAACGAAGTTATTTTGAAGACTTGGGAAGAAATTAAACCTGCCACTTGTCTTAGGTTTGTACAGTCAATGCAAAGAAGGTGCAGAGCTGTATTGAAGGCTAGAGGCTATTCAACAAAGCATTAGAACTTCCCGTCTGTGCCATAGATGTAAAAACAAAGAAACATTTATAATTTATTTTTGTAACTGTACAAATAAGAATGTTGCAGGGAAAAGGCTGTCTATTTGTTTAAATAGAGGAAGTTATTATGTTAAAGTATTTGAAAAATTATTTTATATGTTATTATTGATAAGTATGTAAATAATTTATAACGCAACATAAAACAGAAGAATACAATATTTATTTTTGCAGAAAAAACGTTGTTTTAAATATTAAATACAGCTGTACAATTATAACTGTTATCCACTGTATATCGAAGGTACGCGACTTCGAACTCGACAGAGAATCGTGAGTTTTTAAGTACACCGGCTATTCATAAGAACTAGAACCTATTGACATTATATGAATCCTATAGATTCAAAATCCCCTATATCCACTTTCAGAAATTAAAGGATTTTGAGAGTAACTGTTGGAAAATAGAGGGAATTTCCAACCTAACAGTGACTTTTAACAAACCTTTTGCTTCAAATTTATTGGCTCTTTGAATTCAAATTATATAAATCATTAGAATTCGTTCTTAGCAAGCATTATGCGGGTATAACTCAATTCTGAATAAAATGGTCTTTAGGGGGTTTTGAATCTAGAGGATTCATATGACCAAAAATATTGTCACATATCACATAACCTATTCAACTCAGATTGAGACTCTGACATGTTACATCTATCATCAGTAGAGTCCTGCGTTTGTTTATCTAGAACAGCCGTGGCGAAAATGTCATCGTGCGCCGAGCCACTGGGTAACCTTCAACGTGCATAGCTGCATAGCACCTATGGAGAGAGGCGGACACCCGAAGGGGAAGTGAAGCAACTGTCTGACTTATTAACGGATTTCATTTCCCTTATGTCAAACACTTAAATATAATTTTATACAGTACAAGGCTACAAACTAATATATATTATTTTAATGTACCGAAGTACATATGATATTTCCATGCAGATACAGTATTCTGCGTCATCATACCTCTACAAAAACGAAGGTATCAAGTAGGATGGGAGGACGCATTTTTTTGCTGCCATTATGATGAGAATATTAAATGTATGATTTGTTCACAAGTATTACGAGAAAACTCTTGTGTAACATATAATAGCATTATACTACATGTCACTAATGAAACATTAAAAAGTGAAGTATTATTATTATTATTATTATTATTATTATTGTTGTTGTTGTTGTTATTATTATTATTATTATTATTATTATTATTATTATTATTATTATCTCTGTACGTCGATCCTTTTTCAGCAGATGTACGAATAATGCGGTTAGATCTTCTATTTGAACTCGCAGATTTACTATGTGATGTTAAATGAAAGCTAGATGTAAGGACTTGACAAATGTTGAACTTTTCAAATCTTTGCCAAAAAATAAATATCCGAAGCTTCGTTTTTTCGCTTGCTCTGTTGAAGCCATGTTCGCTACAACTTAAGTTTGTGAAACATTGTTTTCAACAATGAAAATAGTAAAAAACAAATTTAGATCACGACTGACAGACAAATACCTTCGTGATCAACTACGACTGGCAATAAGTGACATAATTCCTGATTTTGAAACTCTGTCGCAGAGACATTCTGAAGACAGTTAATTTTAGGTTGTGATAATGTGTCCTATGTTTTATTGTCCATTTCTTTCTTCGTTACATGTACTAAACATTAGTTTGTAAGATGAAAGAATAATGGAACGGAGAAAAATTCTCTCCGGCGCCGGGATTTGAACCCGGGTTTTCACCTCTACGTGCTGACGCTTTTATCCACTAAGCCACACCGGATACCACCCCGGCGTCGGACAGAATTGTATCTGATTAAGAAACCAAATCTTGGGTTCCCTCTAGTGGCCGCCCTCTGCACTACGTCATAGATGTCTATGAACGTAGGACCCAAGTCCACACATGTGCTGAGGTGCACTCGTTATGAGTGACTAGTTGGCCGGGATCCGACGGAATAAGCGCCGTCTTAAATCACGAAGTGATTTGCGCATATCATATATATTATTTTAATGTACCGAAGTACATATGATATTTCCACGCAGATATTCTGCGTCATCATACGATGAAAGAGTAATGGAACGGAAAAAATTCTCTCCGGCGCCGGGATTTGAACCCGGGTTTTCAGCTCTACGTGCTGATGCTTTATCCACTAAGCTCAGCTAAGACGGCGCTTATTCCGTCGGATCCCGGCCAACTAGTCACTCATAACGAGGTATTTTGCCTGTCAGTCGTGATCTAAATTTGGTTTTTACTATTTTCATTGTTGAAAACAATGTTTCACAAACGTAAGTTGTAGCGAACATGGCTTCAACACAGCAAGCGAATGAACGAAGCTTCGGATATTTATTTTTTGGCAAAGATTGGAAAAGTTCAACATTTGTCAAGTCCTTACATCTAGCTTTCATTTGACATCACAATGTAAATCTGAGATTTAAATTGAAGATCTAACGGCATTATTCGTACATCTGCTGAAAAAGGATCGACGTACAGAGATGATGATGATGATAATAATAATAATAATAATAATAATAATAATAATAATAGTAATAATAATAATTATTATTATAATAATTCACTTTTTTATGTTTCATGAGTAACATGTAGTATAATGCCGTTTTATGTTATACAACCGTTTTCCTCGTAATACTTGAAAACAAATCATACATTTAATATTCTCATCATATTGGCAGCAAAAAAATGCGTCCTCCCATCCTACTTGAAACCTTCGTTTTTGTAGAGGTACATGGTTTCGAGAGAGACATTGGACGATACGCCCCTCGCAGGTCAGAGACAAATACAAATGGAACGGAGTTTGACTCCAGTCAGTGAGAGGGTGGGGTTGGGGGAGGTAGGAAGTAAGAGAAATGCACAGCTAACATTGCGAGCCACAATGTGCTCGTGAGTCACATTTTCGACACGGCTGACCTAGAATCATCAAGCAACCTGAAACAGTACAGTTCCTTATGGAGTATAGATCAGTGGCATTGAACCCTAGACAGGTTCAGGCCTGCCTTCAGTTAGTAAGGCTCTCAACATAAACAGCATTTCAACAGGTTAAAAATGCATTGGGAAAATTATGCCTTATCTTTAGGTCTGAACAAACAGTGCCAGTTTCTCGCAACATGTGTCTTCCCTTTCATTCCCATTATACTCGTTGAATGAAGTGTAATACTACAGTCTACTATATACAGTCACGAAGCTTGAGTTTTAAGGGTGCTAGAAACAATAGACTGTGACGGTACTATTTTTCATTGCCTGTAATGAGGCGATATTAGCGATCCTAGTGGTGAGCAACTACCTAATGTTTGCATATTTACTACGTATTGAGCTTCGCGACTGTATATACTAGACTGTGGTAATAGTACATTATGCAACGAGCCTATAATGAAGGTAATTAAGAAGTGAGTATGGATATTTATGAAACGAGCGCAAGCGAGTTTCATAATTTTCATAGGAGCTTCTTAATTACCATTATAGGCGAGTTTCATACGACTTTTTATGCTCGACCATATTTGTAACTTGATATTATTAATTTTCCTTGTATCTGACCTTGGCCAATGTCCCGTATGTTGTAAGATGTGCGCAGACGCGAAAGTATTGATTTTTTCCGAGGAACAGATGTCCACATTGACCTTCCTAGGCCATAAGAACCTACAGAGATAACATTGAAATTAAATTAGACATTGAAAAACGAGATGACAAATTGAATATATTTGAATATTATTTACAATTAACGCTAATTATTATAGTAACAGAACATAACCTTCTGCGACAGTATTGGATTTCCAGCCTCAGTGACTTTTCGCTAATTGTCTTTCGATTGCATATCCGAGAATAATCGATACTTGCGGTTTTATAACGGTAGAAAGCTGACCTGTCATTGGCTGAACAGTTGTAACCTGAGTCGTCATTGGCTGAAAGACCTGACGTTTAATGAGTAGGTGTACTTTAATGACATGCATTAAAGGTCTGCTACCAGGTGTATAATTACTACATTTCGGCATGGTCGAGCATAAAGAATATTAGCCATCGCCCTTTTTTAAAAGATCTAGGCGTAATTTATAGTGCGGAATTCATTATATCCGATTATAGGCTATATGAAAATGTTGGCTATCACAATAATTTGATTGTATATGTTTGTATAGTTTAGCTGATGAATTGTGTATGCTTTTAAAATGATTACTAGTCTGTGTAGCTCTACTGATGAATTGTACATAGACCTACTGTAAATTGAATGGTAGTCTGTAGAGCTCAATTGATGAATTGTATATGCTGTAAACAAATTTGCACAGCTTTGCAAATTTGCACAAATTTGTATAGCTTAATGAAAGTATGCTTGTAAATTAAATTAATCTGCTTACTTTGTATTGTATATATTTGTATAGTTTTGGCCGATGAATTGTATATGCTTTAAATTGAATAGTAATCTATATAGCTCTACTGATAAATTGTTTGTGTTTGTAATTTGAAGTAGTTTACATGATATGTATTATCAATTTCTGTATATCACAACTGGTTGAATTGCTTATGCCTTAAATTTAATTAACTTGTTTTGTATTATACATATAGCTCGACTGATGAATGATCTTTTGCGTTTGTAAATTTAATAATCTGATTGGCTATGTATTGTATACTTTTAGTAGAGCCATCGATGTAGCTCAGTCGGCAGACTCGCTGGGCTGCTGATCCGGAGCTGCGTTCGGGCTTGGGTTGGATCCCCCTTTGGTCTTTGGTTTCTTGCGAGGTTTTCCCCAGCCGTGGGACTGAAGCCGGATGGTCTATGGCGAGTCCTCGGCATTAACCCCTTTGATTTGATTACCTGGTTGGGTTTTTCCCAGGTTTTCCCCACCAAAAGGCAAATGCCGGGTAATATTTTGGCGAATCCTCGGACCTCACCTCATCTCACTACATCTCGCCAAAATATTGTAAAAAATTGCACAAAATTTTAAAAATTGTAGAAAATTACTAAATTGTAAAACTGTAAAAATTTGTAAAAATTGTAATTGTAATATTGTAAAATTTTGACTTGTTCCACATCTTAAAGCTTCATTGCTCATGTAAGATCTATGGAATAAAATAAATGAATGAATGAATTATTGATTAATTGAGTGATCAAAAAAACTATAGCTATTCTGTGCACTTATCTCTCAGATCTTTACTTGTAGTTTCAGTTGGTCGAATGTAATACATACTTTTTATGTTTCAGAAACTTAATCTGATGTGAGCACAGAACTATACTTATTTCCGTTCTGATTGAAGAAATATGTTGGAAGTTTTTATCTCTCAGGCTGATTTTAATCCCTGATATTATAATATAAAAATAAAGAAATGAACCCCTAGGCTATGGAGTATGTAATTTCGTGTTATAAGTTAATTTCTTCATGTTGTGAATGGGCGTACTCTTTTTTTTAATTCAGATTTTATTTTATTGTCTTTTATTGAAATCGACTTCAAAGTAAGCAGTAAAACACTTGATTGTCGAATGTATTGGAAAAGTGTGTAATACACACAAAGTTTGTGGGATTTAATTTTTGTTGTTCATTCGCTTGTGAAGATTACCCAAAAGATGAAGTTTATTGTAGAAAAACAACATCACTTGAAGAACATAAGCTTAACTTGGTGAGGTCGTATTGCAGCCATTACGACGCAAACTTCAGCGCTGTTGGTTACTTAGTTACCGCGGCTGTGAAATGTGACAGTCGTTAAAGTGCTCGATTTTAACACATGCGATAGACAAAGAAACAAAACAGAAACTGCAGCAAAACCGTGTACTGTTGTCTAGTAAATATTGTTACTGTGAATGAAATCTGTGCTTCTTTTTCCAAGTAAAGAAAAAGAAAACTAATTGAGAAGTTATGTTCACACGCAAGCATTGACATCATCTTTCTCTAAATATATGAAATGCCGAAATAATTTGCTTTTAGAAAATTTTTGTGTTCGTTACTTAGAAATTTTTCATTTGTTATTATACTTCAGCATTTACGTTGGGATAAACAAATTGATTTCATGTCTACAAGCATAAGAAAGACAATTTACAAATTCATAATACCACAGTCTACTATATACAGTCGCGAAGCTTGAGGTGATTTTTTGCAAATATCGTGATAAAGCGCTCCAAGCGGTTAGCAACTAGAAGCAATAGACAGTCCACGGTCGACTTTGGACTGTGTCGTATTTCCATCGAGTGCTAGCTCGTTGCGTATTTCACGTTGATGCTTGTGAAATGTTCGTTATTGGTTTTAATGAAAATGTTAATGGCTAAAATACAATAATTGGAATAATAATATTTTACTAGAGACGTATAAAAATTAAGTTTGTTTTAATGAAATTTATTGATCACGTTTTATTTTCAATTGTGGTGGGATTATTATTGCTTAGGCCTACTTTTTTTTTAAAAAGGATGTGTTTTTAATTATAGCTGTTAATTTTGTTGTTATTTTTATTTGTTACTTTACTATAGACGTAGAAAAAGTCTGTTACAATAAAATTTATTGATCACGTTTTATTTCCAATTCTGGTGCGATTATTATTGCTTAACCTCATCCCGCTTTGTTAACTACGTAAGCCTCCACTACAAGTACCGGTACACGTAAGTTAATCCATTAATTCATATTTCCATTATTATTGTTGTAAAGAGAAATGGAAATTAATATTTATTGGTTTCATAGTTAATTATCACTATAATCTTGAATGAGTGAAGCGATTATAGTAAATTTCAGTTCGTTTTGCACAAACAAAAATAATATTAACCTATTTCTTGCAGGTATTTTCGAGTTTATGGTGGAATTTAATATACGTCATTAAAACAATAAATTAAATTTATGCATGTAATATTTCAATAATGGAAGGAAGGTATTAATTTTTCCAAAAGAACACAACATATTTTGTCGTCTACTAGGAGGGAGAGATCTATGATGATGAGGCGATAGTAGCGATCCTAGTGGTGGGCAACTACCCATGTTTGCATTTTTACTACATATTGAGCTTCGCGACTGTATATAGTAGACTGTGATAATGCCTCGAAATTTTAACACTAAGGAAGCATTGAGAATAATATTTTAAGCTTTAGTGCAATCATTAATAGAATATGGTATAACAAATTGGGATGGAGTAGCATCATCTGTACTTAATCCATTAATTTTATTACACAGAAAATTAATAAAAATTTGTCTGACCAAAAATATCGATTACCCAACAAATTTAATTGATACAGATTTTAAAGTATTAGCTATTGAAGAAACTTATAAATATGGTTTACTAACTTACTACCACAGAAATCAAATAAAACATAAATCTAATCGACATGAATATCGTACTCGAAGGCAAAAGTTTGCTTTCCCATTAATTGAGCCTAAATGTCATACAAGTGCAGCTCTTAAACATCGTGCTAGTTTCGGCCCAAGACTTTATAATAAAATTGCAAACCATTTTCCAATTTTGAAATATTTTAAAATTGAAGCTTTTGAAAAAGAAATTTATAAAATTATTCATGATGTATAATATTAACAAATGTGTTTATTTTTTTACCTTTCATTTCTGTGGACTATATTCATGTTTTTATTGAATATCACTGGCTTCTGTCGGATTGTCAATTTATATTAAATGTGTTTTTTTCTCTCTTTTTCTCTTTCTTCTTTATTCTTGCTCTTGTGTTGTATTTATTGGTTTGAATTAAGTTACTTACTGTATTTAGTAAACTGTCCTTGTATATTTTATGTTATATTATTGGCTACGACCACACCGTACACGAGCCTGGCTCTTACGGTAGTGGCTAGAAATATTTTTGTTTTATAATTTTAATTTGTACACACTTTGCCTACTAACTAGCTAAAAAAGTCATGAGAGAGACCGGGTGATACAGAGAAATAATTACCCAGTATTTGAGTGAAAGAGTAAGGGATTTAGTGAGTGGCTAAGAGGATGAATTTATGACGTGATTGTCAAGCGGATGAAGGACAAATTTCGTTGGTGGCTAAAATATAAAATAAATATTTTTTTTACAACCAAATGACTGAATCAGGAAATGATGTGTGTACTAATTATTACATGGTGAATAAATGAATAATTTAATTACTTTTATGGATGAATTGTGGAATTAATCAGGAATTTGATTGATTGATTGAGTTCACATCTGTGGAGTAACGGTCAGCGCGTCTGGCCGCGAAACCAGGTGGCCCGGGTTCGAATCCCGGTCGGGGAAAGTTACCTGGTTGAGGTTTTTTCCGGGGTTTTCCCTCAACCCAATATGAGCAAATGCTGGGTAACTTTCGGTGCTGGACCCCGGACTCATTTCACCTGCATTATCACCTTCATTTCATTCAGACGCTAAATAACCTGAGATGTTGATACAGCGTCGTAAAATAATCCAATAAAATAAAAAAATGATTGATTGATTGATTGATTCATAGTGTTGTGCCCAAGGACAGGTCTTTCACTGCAAACCCAGCTTTCTCCAATCTTTCCTATTTTCTGCCTTCCTCTTTGTCTCCTCATATGATCCATATATCTTAATGCTCGTCTATCATCTGATATCTTCTTCTGCCCCCGAAAGCTTCTCCCGTTCACCAGTTCTTCCATTGCATCTTTAAGTAGGCAGTTTCTTCTCAGCCAGTTACCCAGCCTATTCCTTTTTAGTCTACAATTGTGGAGTAACGGTTAACGCGTCTGGCCGCGAAATCAGGTGTCCCGGGTTCGATTCCCGGTCGGGGCAAGTTACCTGCTTGTAGTTCTTTCCGGGATTTTCCCTCAACCCAATATGAGCAAATCCTGGGTAACTTTCGGTGCTGGACCCCGGACTCATTTCACCGGCATTATCACCTTCATCTCATTCAGACGCTAAATAATCTAAGATGTTGATAAAGCATCGTAAAATAACCTACTAAATAATAATAATATTCCTTTTTCTCTTCCTGATCAGTTCCAGCATTATTCTTTCCTCACCCACTCTTTCCAATACAGCTTCATTTCTTATTCTGTCTGTCCATTTCACACGCTCCATTCTTCTCCATATTCACATTTCAAGCGTTTCTAGTCGTTTCTATGCTTTACACTTTCCCATCCTGCAGTGTAGAAATGAATCTACAATAATTTCTCTAAGAATCAGACCCTAGCCTCAAACGCAAGGCATGTTCAAGAGATGAAATACGAGTAAAAATAATAAGTCAAAATATTCAATAATATCAGACTTATATGGGCCTTTATTTTGTTTTTCACGCAACTATAACACGATTCTCAGGATCAGACGTGAGTTCTGATTATTAATGTGTGTGTTCCCTGAAATGAACGCTCGACTTAAATTCCCTTACGTCTTTTGTTTCTACTTTGCAATCGTCAACTGATAGATTAACATATTGCTTTTTTATTTGCTTACAGGTACGTGCAAGAAAATGATTCCCAGTTACCATATCATCCGATGTTGTGTGTCGTTTAGTCTTCGATCCTTACCACATTCCAGGTATGTTTACTATATTTTTGTGTGATACTGTCCATGGAAAAGAGAAAAAGTAATATCACATTATTCCTAACGACATAAAGAATTAAACATTCTTAACTTCCCTTTAATTTTCGAGAATGAATCCTTCGAATGCTACATTTTGGATGTTGAAACAGTCTGAAATAAGATACAGTTGGAAACGTCCACCAAAGCATTATATGGTACCTACTAGAGTCCTGCATAACCGGTTACGAAAGATAGAACGGGCAGATTGCTACTGAACGCCTGGCGCGATAGACCGTATGCAAGGCTCTTCTGTCTCGCGGGGTAGTCCAATGTTCGGGTTAACGAATGTCCGAGTCTCACTTAGTTGGACGGCTCTGGATCATGAACGACAGATAATATTCAGCCATCCAGGAGTTCCAAGAATCGTTGCAAGGACGCGATTATCATCGTGTACCTTTCAAATGATATTTCCTCCTCTCTCCTCATTCATTGTAGCACGCATCATGAAACTATAATCATTAGAATTGAGAGTGCTTTTATTTTTGTTAATAACTTGTTATCTCCCTAAAAAGTATTTATTAGAGAAATAATAATACATCCACTTAGAATATTTAAAAGTCATAGACTATATTAACAACTACTCTTTCAGAAGTAGCCTATGTATTTTGAGTTTAAAGTATGAACATTACATTTAAATATTATCATTCTAACGCATTGTAATATCCCTTAAATTGGCAAAATTTCACGCTAGTTTATTAAACCTTGTCGGACCGTAAAGAAAATAACTATCGCAATGTCCATATTTTATATATTCTACAATATTATAATATTGTGAAATTTTAATTTTCCTACCAACTTTTTTCTGTTAAAATTATAGCATACTAGTGGCTTGTGCAGAAAATGCTACAAACTAAGTTCATTGGACGTTCAAATAAAATTTGTTCAGACTTATTTTCAATGAAGAATACCAGACATTTTGAAAGTTATTTGCTTGTATAATAATGAAACATACTCCCTCTCACATCTTGATAGATAAACGGAGACATACTAGTATAGTAGATATTCGAACTTTCAGGGGTGCAGACTGTAATTCTGACCATTATTTGGTAATTGGAGAATTAAGAGAAAGATTATCAGTAGCCAAGCGAGTAGAGCAAAAAGTTAATATTACTAAATTCAATATTTTGAAATTAAAGGACGAGGAAGCTAAGCAAAATTATCAGGTCGAAATTTCGAATAGGTTTGCCACTTTAGAAAGTTCCGACGAAGTTGAGAAAGAATTAGATGTTAATAGCGTGTGGGAAAATATCAGAGATAGTATCAAAATTGCAGCTGAGCAGAGCATAGGTTATTATGAAACTAAGAAAAAGAAACCGTGGTTTGATGAAGATTGTTGCATGGTAGTAGAAAGAAGGAAACAGGCAAAATTGAAATTCTTACAGGATCCAGTTGAGGAGAAGAGAGATAATTATTTCAATGAAAGACGGGAAGCAAGTCGTACACTTAGGAATAAAAAGAGAGGTTACTTGAAGGAAAAACTGAATGAGGTAGAAACAAATAGTAAGAATAAAAACATTCGAGATTTATATAAGGGTATAAAGGAATTTAAGAACGGATATCAGCCAAGGGTAAACGTGATCAAGGATGAGAATGGTGACTTGCTTGCAGACTCTCCATCAATCCTAAACAGATGGAAAAACTATTTTGCGCAACTACTAAACGTACATAGGCCAAATAGAAATGATCGGGACGAAATTGAAATACAAACTGCTGAGCCATTTATATCCGAACCCACGCTTTCAGAAGTCGAAATTGCGATAGAAAATCTGAAAAAGTACAAGTCTCCAGGTATCGATCAAATTCCAGCAGAATTAATACAAGAGGGTGGAAGTGCATTATATAGCGAAATTTATAAACTTGTACTTGCTATTTGGGAAAAGGAAATTGTACCAGAACAATGGAAGGAGTCCATAATTGTACCTATTTTTAAGAAGGGGGACAAAACCAACTGTGGTATATCACTTTTGTTGACGTACAAAATTTTGTCCAATATTCTTTTGAGAAGATTAACTCCGTACGTAGATGAAATTATTGGGGATCATCAGTGCGGTTTTCGGCGTAATAGATCGACTATTGATCAGATTTTTTGTATTCGACAGATAATGGAGAAAAAATGGGAGTATAAGGGTACAGTACATCAGTTATTCATAGATTTAAAAAAGGCATATGACTCGGTTAAGAGGGAAGTATTATATGATATTCTTATTGAATTTGGTATTCCCAAGAAACTAGTTCGATTAATTAAAATGTGTCTCAGTGAAACATACAGCAGAGTCCGTATAGGTCAGTTTCTATCTGATGCTTTTCCAATTCACTGCGGGCTAAAGCAGGGAGATGCACTATCACCTTTACTTTTTAACTTCGCTCTAGAATATGCCATTAGGAAAGTTCAGGATAACAGGCAGGGTTTGGAATTGAACGGGTTACATCAGCTTCTTGTCTATGCGGATGACGTGAATATGTTAGGAGAAAATACACAAACGATTAGGGAAAACACGGAAATTTTACTTGAAGCAAGTAGAGCGATCGGTTTGGAAGTAAATGCCGAAAAGACAAAGTATATGATTATGTCTCATGACCAGAATATTGTACGAAATGGAAATATAAAAATTGGAGATTTATCCTTCGAAGAGGTGGAAAAATTCAAATATCTTGGAGCAACAGTAACAAATATAAATGACACTCGGGAGGAAATTAAACGCAGAATAAATATGGGAAATGCGTGTCATTATTCGGTTGAGAAGCTTTTATCATCCAGTCTGCTGTCCAAAAATCTGACAGTTAGAATTTATAAAACATTTATATTACCGGTTCTTCTGTATGGTTGTGAAACTTGGACTCTCACTCTGAGAGAGGAACATAGGTTCAGGGTGTTTGAGAATAAGGTGCTTAGGAAAATATTTGGGGCTAAGCGGGATGAAGTTACAGGAGAATGGAGAAAGTTACACACCCCAGAACTGCACGCATTGTATTCTTCACCTGACATAATTAGGAACATTAAATCCAGACGTTTGAGATGGGCAGGGCATGTAGCACGTATGGGCGAATCCAGAAATGCATATAGAGTGTTAGTTGGGAGACCGGAGGGAAAAAGACCTTTAGGAAGGCCAAGACGTAGATGGGAGGATAATATTAAAATGGATTTGAGGGAGGTGGGATATGATGATAGAGACTGGATTAATCTTGCACAGGTTAGGGACCGCTGGCGGGCTTATGTGAGGGCGGCGATGAACCTTCGGGTTCCTTAAAAGCCATTTGTAAGTAAGTATTCCCTCTGAATGGTGTTTTTTATGCCAAATACTTTTTCTTGAACCTATCCACCGTCAGTTTTTGAGTTTCAACTCGAAAACTCAAGTAACAATGTCATGGAGATCAGTGGGTTTTTCATGTGGGAGTAAAGCAATTGCTATATAAGGTCATTGCGGATTCTAGGTGAAAGTTAAAAAAGAATCAGATATGCTATGCTTTCCAATAACAGACATAGCATTTTGGTATAGCTGCTGCATGTAGAGCTTGAAATGTAGAGAGTAAAATCATTTTATCCTGCTAAGAGATCTTGCTGAAATGATCGAGAGGATACAAAATTTTGTAGGCCTTTTATTTTATCAGTAAGTAATACCTTTTGGTCTTTCGTTAGGAACTGTAATTTTTGCGCTCTCTCGAGCCAATACTGAACAGAATGACGGATATAAATATCTACACCACACCGCCAGTAAGTATATGAAAAAGATCCAACCCTACTTGATTAATAACTATAAAAATATTTGATTTTTAATAACAATATTATTATCTTACGTAAGTTTTGTAGTTATAATAGTTGGCACTCAGTAAATTATAGAAATGAAGATCTAATTTAAGATATTCTCTACATCTACTTATATAACCCCAAAACGTTTCACTTTCATATCATCAATAGAGCTTTAATATGTATAATTAATGAAAAATAGTCACATCATGGCATTAACTATAATATTTCATTTCTAATGGTAATAATGTCATCAAACCTCCTCAAATTTTGTAGATTTTAATATCCAATACACAGCTGTACTCAGAAAATTACACACCGCAGAATCAGACCTGTAAATTAGTTTTAGTAAGTCTTGAAGTTTTTTTATAAGCAACTGAATTTGAGCTCTAAATATGTCAGCAATCCAGCAGGTCATGGCCTTCGGGTAATATCCTGTTGTTTATTGTAGTGTGTGTTTTGTATTTTTTCTGAAATGCAATTAGTTCTCAAAACTGACGAAAGATGGATTTTGGAAAATAGGAAAATTATGTAGGAAAACTAACGCTTCACTAAAAGTTACTATTTTTTTAAAAATCCTTGGATGCCAAGCTTCAAAATGAGGGGTCATTCATTAAAATCTGTTCAGCCGTTTTCCCGTAATTTCCATTACCAGTTCAAATTATAGCATATAGTCTATTAACTTATTGTATCCTATAGGATACTTTGCGTATTTAAGGGTTAAAAATCCATTTGAATATGCACTAGAACTAGTTCAAATAGCTTGGATAATGGCTTCAATCGTGTTGCCATTGTACTTTATAATAACGTAAGGAATTTTGTTGCCACAGTTGGCCTCCTCCGAAAAGAAAAAAAATAATGTACGCTCTTGATTTGAACCGTGTCAGTCATGCTTTAGACGTCACTGATTTCATCTTGATTACACTTCATAGCGCATTGACACAGGTTGTGAAGTCAGGGCTGCGAGGTGGCCAATCGAGAAGGAGCTGGTAAGATGGGTGACCCACGACCAAATCATCGTTGTGGAAACACCTCATTGAGGTGGCGTTTGATCAAGAGCATTGTTGCACAGGAACGATATGACATCATTGATGAATTGAAGAACGCCGTGCGACGCGCTTTACAAAAAAAATTACACCAGCAATGCTGAGGTGATTGTCACACAGAATCTGGCAACGCATTATTTTGTGAGGGGCATGATGGGGGACATACTGACTCTTTGGATACTTAGGAAACACAGTCAGTGTAAAGTATGTATGTATGTCTGCATTATGACCGGAATTACATAAATATTGTGTATATTTGAGGTATTCTGGGAGTAACGGGACTTTGTGCCCACCCTGTACAAATAAACAGTAGATGTAAATCATGGTTATATTCAATGTATGTTAATAAGGGGTAATATTTTAACATCAGAATTTCCAAGAAGAAAATCAATAATTATTAGAAACATACGTCACAGATGTCGTTGCTATGCGACAACATTACAGTTAGCTTTCTTATACTACACAAAACCTGACAAGATAAATTCATCGTAATTTAAATGTAAAACGAATAATTTGTCCGCCTGTCTAATGTTTATTGTGTTTGACGTATATTAAAGTGACAGAAAGTGTTTATCAGACAATTGAAAAGTCATTATTGTCACCGTGTACGTTATGATCAATCTAATGCCAACTTCAGCGTTGAGCTCATAATCCGAGAAAATTTGGCTTGTCTAGGCTTGGGTTTACGTGAGTTGTACCCAGGACGGTTCTTTGTGAGCTCTATACAGGGTGTAAAAAATAAAAACTGTCAAAAAGTACTGGTGACAGAGGATAAATAACTGAAGAATAGAAGTCAGATGACGTTTTTATGTAATTGAAATGTTTCAGCAGTCTCTGCTTTAGTTATTATTTCAGAGGTCACAGAAGATGCTCCTTTTTCTATTAAAAGTATTCTTTGCCATTGCTATCCTCTTTTGACTTCCTGGCTGCAACTCATACTACTGCAAGTGCCTCATTTAGAAATCGCACGTTTATCTTATTCAGTTTTCTTCTGATAATCACGCCTTTCTTCTTGTTTTGAATTTATCTTCATCTCATACTGCTCACAGCTGTAATTTAGCTCCAGTAACATATCCCTTAGTATAGTGGACGTCAGCACACCCTGAAATGTGCAACGGGTACGCGGTGCCGTCCCGTGTGCACCGTCGTGCAGCAGGGAGAGATAGAGAGCACTGCGTTTTCCGCGGGTAAGAAATGCTAGCTCCAGCGTGCTCTGTGCTGACGACCCCTGCCTTAGTACTTCTGTTTACAATGCCGTATCATCAGCAAATGTTATCAACTTTATTCTTTTTCATTCTACTATCACCCCTCCAATAGCAATATCAATATTATTTTTAATCAACTTTTATATTTTAATAACTAGCCATACCCGTGCGCTCCGCTGCACCCGTTAGAAATAAATATAAAGTAATTACATAATTAAAATAGGACATTTGATCCAGGGAACATTCGTGTTTGATAGAAGGATAAATCGTTTAATATGTTACTTAATTTAAATTCCATCCAAGTAATTAAAATGCGATCATTTTGGTCCAGAGACACTCATTTGGTGCAATGACAATTCCTTTAACATGTTTCTTAATTTTTATTACATGCAACCATAGTTTAATGAAGATTGACATCATTTAGATTTAATGTGTATATTTTATTTTACTTGTTATAGGTTTCCATTGAATTATGGTAATAACTTAATTTTAACCCTTGTTTTCTACGTATTCAGTAAATGGCGCTTGGCCCACTATGGTTGTGAACCCTTCAAATAACTTAAATTATATTATATAATATTACATATTATATTATATTATATTATATTATATTATATTATATTATATTATATTATATTATATTATATTATATTATATCATATTATATTATATTATATTATATTATATTATATTATTATATTATATTATATTATATTATATTATATTATATTATATTATATCAGAAGTTACTGCAATAAAATTATAGCATTATGTCCATCTAGAGAAACTACACTTTCCAATGGTGAAATAATAATTAATTATACAAATCGGTTAATTTAGCTTCAGATATTATTTCATACAAACACAGAAACATTCTCTGTAGGCTATCTTTCATAGCTTTCGATTGTTGCTGTCCAAGGCCCCTTATAGACGAAGTCATTTGTTTTTTAATTCATTACACGGCCTTAGATGGCAGTTATTTTAATTTTAAAACTCATTTATCTCATTAAATATCAGTCCTATCAAAATTTTTCATGGAATAAAACTTATCGCAAATTATGTTTAAAGAAACGTTCGTTATGTAACATTTTTCACAAAAATCAATAATAAGCGAGATATTTCGATTTATTTAATTCAGGCCCCCTTATAAGCCCCCTTTTAAATAATGTATTTTGAATGCCATATAGCCTAAAATCTAAGTTACAATGAACTTAATTTATATTCCAATTTTCATCGAAATCCGTTCAGCCATTATCGCGTGAAAAGGTAACAAACATACATACAGACAGACAGACAGACATAAAAACAAAAATTTCAAAAAAAGCGATTTTCGGTTTCACTGTGGTTAATTATATATGTTAGGACCAATTATTTTTGGAAAATCGAAAATTACCAGAAAAATTTCGGCTACAGATTTATTATTAGTATAGATAAAAAATTATTTAGTATAAGAGATGCTGAAATTTAGATCCTATACTTTACGTAAATTAATTCATTGGACACAAAAGATATAACATAAATGTTAGAGAAAATTGAAGAACTATTTGCACAACTTATATTTGTTCAGATATCCAGCGTTACATGGTTTTGTATACGGTGATATCTTTATGTAAAACATATAATATTTTTTCAGCAGGTCCGCTGTGAATGAAATTACTTTTATGTATATTTATAAAGATGAAAGAGAACAATTTTTAAATTTCCGGGGAAGTTGGAATTAATACAGATATGATATTACAGGTATATCAATATTGGAGGTAGATTCAGGAAATGAATCTGACGCTTAAACAAGGGACGGCTACGAAATTGTTTTCATTTGTTTTAATACGAGACTGCTACATTTAGCACCCATTATAATGCAGCGATATTTGAGCCAGTTGCTATGGCAACACCTAACCGCCACGAGCAAATTATAGGCCTGTTTTCTGTAGAGTTTATTTGATAATATCTGGTTTGATGTTGGTAACAATGAAATTGATTTCTCTTGCAATTTGAGGCGTTATTAATATGCAAATAATTGATGTCATATTATATTTTTACTGTAATTCTCCACTTAAATGTGGAAATTTCCAAATAATGTAGTGTTGTAGCCTGAATTTTAATGAAATAAAATGTTATAAATAGATATAGTGAAGCGAGCAAATTTTAATTGTGGAAATCGTGTCTATATTCACGTAATAATGTAAGAATTTGTACGGAATTCATAATATTTCGACGTATTTCTGTTGTATGCGTTTAGATACTCGTTTTTTCGCCTGTCAGGTTGTTAGAACTTCTTTTCTGGTCAGTCGGAACGAATCCTACCAGGCTACTAGCTGAAAACCGGTTTTGTGCATAGTTCGAGATCTGTGTGGACTTTGTGTGGAAGGTTTACTTTTCTGTGCGTTACTTATCGTTCTATATTGTATAGTAAGGTGAGAATTCGATATAACTTATAACAAAGATCATTTATTTATGATAGTTACGTGAAAATACACTAATACAAATCCTGCAAGAAGAAATTTCGTTGTAAATTGTCCCGGAATACACGTTCTTTCATCACAAATAACTCTTTAAGTTAGTGAAAAAGTGTAAACACATGATAATCTCTGGGACTTTTAATTGTGGGCTCTACTGTTACGCAATAAGTGTATGTACGTGAACAATTCGTGTTTTCTCGATTTAAAGGAAAATATTGATCACAACTGACGAATGTGTAAGAGCAAAGAGTGAACACTGTATTGGTGAGTACCATTTGGTTATTTATAACAGTAAATAAAGTAGGTATCGAAGAAACCAGCGCTGAGATAGTTGTTGTGATTTCTGAAGTGAAAATCGTTGAATTTATAATTAATTTTTTGTAGAGATACAATTGATGGTATAAGCTTATGCAAGGCATACCAAAAGCTTAAACTGACAAAAACCTAATGAAAATTATCAAACTCAAAATCGCGATATTTCCTAGTTTACGTAAATGGATGAACTACTTTTCTTCCCTCCTGTACCTAGTAAAGTGACATGTTTGTATATCACGCCAGTATCATCGAACTCCAGTCGTGGAAGGGGGTAGCAAACGGTGTTTCCGGTTCTCAACTGTTAATCCAGGTATAGCCAGGTTAATATTAGAAATGTTAGTAAAAATAAAATGATGTCCCTGTACATATCACGTAATAAGACAGAATGTTAGGTAATTTGTACGCTACTGTAGTTCACACCACTACAGATGTAAGCGAATAAGTAAGTCAGTAGCGTCTCACTTTGATCTGGACATGAAATTTGTGAAAAAAACTGATTACGAGAACAAGTAAAAAAGTTTTGTAACAGTGAAAATTCTAGTGAAAATCCGTTCTCAAACGTCTATGGCAGCGGTGGCGAAAATGCTATCGTGCGCCGAGCCACTGTGTAAGCTGCAACGTGCATAGCACCCATGGAGGAAGGCGGACACCCTAAGGGGAAGTGAAGCAACTGTCTGACATGAACGGTTTTTCATTTTCCTTACGTCAAGCACTTAAATAAAATTATATACAGTACAGGGCTACAAACTAATGTTTAGTACGTGTAACGAAGAAAGAAATGAACAAAAAAACATAGGACACATTATCACAACCTAAAATTAACTGTCTTCAGAATGTCTCTGCGACAGAGTTTCAAAATCAGGAATTATGTCACTTACTGCCAGTCGTAGTTGATCACGAAGGTATTTGTCTGTCAGTCGTGATCTAAATTTGATTTTTACTATTTTCATTGTTGAAAATAATTTTTCACAAACGTAAGTCGTAGCGAACATGGCTTCAACAGAGCAAGCGAAAGAACGAAGCTTCAAATATTTATTTTTTTGCCAAAGATTTTAAAAGTTCAATATCTGTCAAGTCCTTACATCTAGCTTTCATTTGACATCACATAGTAAATCAGTGAGTTCAAATTGAAGATCTAGCCGCATTATTCGTACATCTGCTGAAAAAGGATCGACGTACAGCGATAATGATGATGATGATGATGATGATAATAACAACAACAACACTTAACTTTTTAATGTTTCATCAGTAACATGTAGTAACTTATAATGTCGTTTTATGTTATACCACCGTTTTCCTAGTAATACTTGTGAACAAATCACACATTTAATATTCTCATCATATTGTCAGCAAAAAATGCGTCCTCCCATCCTACTTGAAACTTTCGTTTTTATAGAGGTACGTGGTTTCGAAAAAGACATTGCGACGATACGCCACTCGCAGGTCAGAGACAAATACAAATGGAACGGAGTTAGACTCCAGTGAGTGAGAGGGTGGGGGTTGTATGTAGGAAGCGAGAGAAAAGCACTGCGAGCCACAATGTGCTCGTGAGTCGCATTTTCGCCACGGCTGGTCTATGGCAATACAGTGCAAATTACTACAAGAAGCATATAAATAAATCCAAAATCTTTTTAAGTGAATAACATGCAATGTTACACAACCTCCGACTTCCTAACATCTACATTAATGTCTCCGTGTCCATGTATTGACAGCTGGACATGAACAATATTATCGTGAATTATTCTTTGAAATTCAACTAAATATGAAAAGGCACAAAACAAACTTTTTGATACTTTATCAATTAATTGGTAAACATAAAAAAAATGTAGAAAGAAAACCTTGCCACGTAAAGCAATGATCACATTGCGGCCGCATTTGACCGATTTCTTACACTGTCATGCACGGCAGACTCACTGGCCGACCATACTCTAACCAGCTGGTAGTCTTACTGAGCACGACCTAGACAAGTACAGGGACATCATTTTATTTTTACTAACATTTTTAATATTAACTTGCCTGTACCTCTGGATCAACGCCGTTTGCTACCCCCTTCCACGACTGGAGTTCGATGATACTGACGTAATAAAACAAATCAATTTACTACGTATAGGAGGGAAGAAAAGTAGTTCATCCATTTATGTAAACTAGGAAATATTACGCTTTTGAATTTAATCATTTTCATTAGGTTTTTGTTTAATCAAAGTACAGTACAGTATTAACAATGAGTGTTTTTACTCACGAACTGAGCTGTCCATGTGGACGTATTCATTATGCAGTGTATATTAGACTGTCTACAGCACATTAGCGCACAATACAGAGAATGAAGTTAAATTGAAAAATAATCATAATATGGATATTAAACACATTTCGATACAGGCTTCAGTTCTAATGTGCATATTATCGCACTATAGCATATTGCACTTAATTCCAATTACCAGTTCTTCGTACTAGTAACTCATGTTGAAATAATTCTGTACCTACTCTATAAAAGAGTACCTTACGTACTGTAAATTCAATCTTCACTTCTGCCCGAAAAGATAAAATTACTCAGACATACTATCTACTATCCTTCCAAGTGGTTATGTCGTAGGGTCGTACAAAGGAGGTAAATCACGTGACAGTTAATTACTTAACGAGCCCCTTTTATTTAAGTTATTTTAAACAGTTGTATAATATTACGTAGACGTCCAATTCCTAACAGAAATTAATGTTCTCAGAAAAGAGCTAAGACAGCCCAGCCAGTAGCTGGCGAATAAAAGCTGGTGGGGGAAACCGGGATACGACGTAGGCAAATGGACGACAGTACCTGTGCGAAAATGATTCAATATTGAAAGGTCTTTCGTCACTGGAAAATGCGAACATATTTTTGGAACGTACTGTGGCTACTATGACTGTATATGCGGTCTTGGATCTGTGTGGAAGACGGTTGAAGGGGTGGGAGTGAAGTACATTGAAAAACTCAGGTACAATAAAAATTGAAGTAAAAATAAAATGATGTCCCTGTATTTGTAATGCATTAAAATATTTGAGAATTGTTATAGTTAGAAAGCAACATATTGAAATATTGAAATAACATTATTAGGTAACGATAGAAACAATTTTTGAGGACACTTCTTGAAGAAAGAAAAGATTATGGCTAGTTTGGTACTATGTTTTCGAACATTGATGGAGGACCCACTTAACCCTTTGCAGAATAAATTATTTTTTTATATTTTTCATTTCATGGATGATAACAAAGCTTCGATCAAATTTTTTTCAACATTGTATTGCACCAATTGTATTCTTCACCTGACATAATAAGGAACATTAAATCCAGACGTTTGAGATGGGCAGGGCATGTAGCACGTATGGGCGAATCCAGAAATGCATATAGAGTGTTAGTTGGGAGGCCGGAGGGAAAAATACCTTTGGGGAGGCCGAGACGTAGATGGGAAGATAATATTAAAATGGGTTTGAGGGAGGTGGAATATGATGATAAAGACTGGATTAATCTTGCTCAGGACAGGGACCAATGGCGGGCTTATGTGAGGGCGGCAATGAACCTCCGGGTTCCTTAAAAGCCATTTGTAAGTAAGTAAGTAAATAATTAAGTAAGTAAGTGAGTGAGTAAGTAAGATGGCATCTCTATGTATACTCAAGAGGTGGTTCCTTGGTGGAATATCTGTGCCATAAAATTAGAAAGAAAGAAAACGGTGGTTCTTCTGAACAACCATATGCTGCAAAGGGTTAAGGCGTTTTATTTTTCTTCTATTGATTTATTATGAACTCATGGCTTTATATCTGTGAAATAAATTTTAAAATAAGTATAAAATTGACAAAGTTATTATATTAAAATGTCCTCCCATGTAAACACAAAACAATAGAACCCCAAATATCTGTCACCCTATTAACTGATCGGTGGATTAAAGCCATTCCGGGCAAACTAGGAATTCCAATGAAAAACTATTTTTCAGAAATATTTGTTTATTATTAGTGTAAGACATACATGAGGCTCTAAATTTAAATATTCTGATGGTTTATTTTCAAAAGGAAAATATTTTACAAGTTTTATGTGCATTGAATCTAAGTGGTCTTGACTCGGTAATAGGTACTTTTTGTTTCCCTAAAGTTTGCAGCACTTACTGATAGAGAGATCAGCTGTTAGTGTCTGTTTTTCAGTGAGCTATTGTTGAAGAAATATTTTGACAGCCTGCATTGTTAATTCCAGAGCTCTAGGATCAAGGAACTTTTTACTCTGTACTATATAATTTCTGCCATTTAATTTCAATACTTCGGGTTAACAAAAATTAATCTTAGAGTTCAAATGAATATTTTTAACTTAGGAATGTAACAGTTGTTTTGAAACTGGAAAAATGAAGGACATTAATTCATCTGTAACATCCGTGACAAAATGTCTGTAACATCCGTGACAAAATGTCTAACATCCGTGACAAAATGTCTGTAACATCCGTGACAAAATGTCTGTAACATTCGTGACAAAATATCTGTAATATCCGTGACAAAATGTCTGTAACATCCGTGACAAAATGTCTGTAACATCCGTGACAAAATGTCTAACATCCGTGACAAAATGTCTGTAACATCCGTGACAAAATGTCTGTAACATCCGTGACAAAATGTCTAACATCCGTGACAAAATGTTTGTAACATACGTGACAAAATGTCTGTAACATCCGTGACAAAATGTCTGTAACATCCGCGACAAAATGTCTAACATCCGTGACAAAATGTCTGTAACATCCGTGACAAAATGGCTGTAACATCCGTGACAAAATGTCTGTAACATCCGTGACAAAATGTCTAACATCCGTGACAAAATGTCTGTAACATCCGTGACAAAATGTCTGTAACATCCGTGACAAAATGTCTGTAACATCCGTGACAAAATGTCTGTAACATCCGTGACAAAATGTCTGTAACATCCGTGACATGAAAGAAACAGCTATGAAATATTTACCGATTACGTTTTTGTGAGCTAATTGCATGTCATGAGATTTGCATAACTTTCACATAGACACTATGAGAATGAATCTCTTTTTACTTGTGACAGAGACTTGTTTCTTTACACTTTTTGTTAATAATGTGTGAAGTGAGTTCACAAATCTTGTTACATCCGTGACGGAACCTTTACTTTATTTTCGGCAATAATAATAAATTTTATTCAACAACTTGAAAACGATACTGATCTTCTAAATTGATTCTAATAATGAAAAGTTGACGACAGTCACTACATTTTCAATTTATAGACTTTGAAAATAGTAAAAATGTAACATCCGTGACAACTAGAATGGCTTAATGTTATTCGACTGTCTTTCTCTCTCCACTTTTTTATGAAGAACAAAATTTGAAGTCATATACTCGTTCAGTGCTACCACAGTCTACTACATACAGTCGCGAAGCTTGAGGTGATTTTTTGCAAATCTCGTGATAAAGCGCTCCAAGCGGTTAGCAACTAGAAACAATAGACTGTCCACGGTCGACTTTGGACTGTGTCGTATTTCCATCGAGTGCTAGCTCGTTGCGTTTTTCACATTGATGCTTGTGAAATGTTCGTTATTGGTTGTAATGAAAATGTTAATGCCTAAAATACAATAATTGGAATAATAATATTTTACTAGAGACGTAGAAAAATTAAGTTTGTTTTAATGAAATTTATTGCTCACGTTTTATTTTCAATTCTGGTGGGATTATTATTGCTTAGGCCTACTTTTTTTTTCAAAGGATATGTTTTTAATTATATCTGTTAATTCTATTGTTATTTTTATTTGTTACTTTATTAGAGACGTAGAAAAAGTCTGTTACAATAAAATTTATTAATCACGTTTTATTTCCAATTCTGGCGTGATTATTATTGCTTAACCTCAACTACGTAAGCCTACACTACAAGTACCGGTACACGTACATAAGTTACTGCATTAATTCATATTTCCATTATTATTGTTGTAAAGGGAAATGCAAATTAATATTTATTGGTTTCATAGTTAATTATCGCTATAGCCTAATCTTGAATGAGTGAAGCGATTATAGTAAATTTCAGTTCGTTTTGCACAAACAAAAATAATATTAACTTATTTCTTGCAGGTATCTTCTAGTTTATGGCGGAATTTAATATACTTCATTAAAATAATAAATTAACTTTATGCATTTAATATTTCAATAATGGAGGAAAGGTGTTAATTTTTCCAAAAGAACACAACGGAAGTGTAACATATTTTGTCGTCTACTAGGAGAGAGATCTGCGATGATGAGGCGATTGTAGCGATCCTAGTGGTGGGCAACTACCCATGTTTGCAATTTTACTACATATTGAGCTTCGCGACTGTATATAGTAGACTGTGGTGTTAGTACGTATTTTTTTCTGCAGAGGGATATTAGAAGCTTTTACCGTTACACAATATGTAATAGTCGCGACGCTGTTATTCCCGGCGTGACTCCTCCTCTTTGCTTACGTCTTAGGAAGTCAAGGCTCTATTAAGTCTAGTTAGGTAGTATCGTTCGCCATTTTTGTTCTTTCGTTGCCGAGCTACCAGACGAGGGATCTATTTGCCACACTGTTAAACATTATCATGTCGTAGCTCCTATGATAATAAATCAAACGCACTTTAATTGAGCGGCAAATAACGTCTTCGTGTGCTTTCTGCGAACGCCAAAGAAAGAGCCAAAATGGCGGGCGATTATATTAAGTATTTATCCAGCCTTAGGAAATGCATAACGTCCTCATCAGTGATTCACAAGACGGACACGTTTAAATGTAGCCCACCTGCTACGTGATTGGCTGCCGGAAATTAGAGCGACGGGACTATAGTAGGAATGTTCATGTCACCACTGTTAAGAGTACGCGGTTTTGTTTAGCGGAATTTGAAAATGCCAGATTTTATCGATTTTCCAATAGCGGTACAGCCTCTGATTCAAAATTACTTTCACTTCCGTAGGCCTACGGGTGTATAAACTGCAGTGAGTTGTAAAGAATTGTTATCTCTCAAGTTTCAGTTATAAAACATTACATTGAATAAATTAAAGATAAATTATTGGGATATAGTTATCTACTATTAATCTTGGTTCACTACACACCCTCTGGGATTTTAGGAGGAAATTATCTTTTCCGGTAAGTTCTCTTTGATGTTTCATCCGAGTTTACTCCATGTGTTCCTTGATATTGGCACCAGCAGCAAGAAAGAACGAGGGAAAAAGTTACAGAAAGTAGAAAGTTTGTGGAAGTCTGGAACATCTTCACTTCTTCTACTTTCGTCGGCATCTCTGTTTGGTCCGTGCATCTGGCATTGCTTACCTTATCAGATTCAAACTCCAACCTCTCAAGTCCTTATGACATATTGTTATTGAGTGGTCCAGTCGAAGCTTATTCGCCTGACGACGTTTCACTAATGGGACTATGAGTTCAATTCCCGAGCGATCCTCTGATATTTGGTCGTCATAAAACTGTTTTGGGACTTGTACACTGCAAGAAATTTAATCTCCTATGTTGTCATTCGTCCCAGATGTACTTCGACCTCTAAATTATGGTTTACTGGGCTAATTTTCGGCGATTGGTATTGCATGCATCAAGGAAAGATGGATGATAAATTACGAATCATATCATATTGCCTTTAACTTTTACATTTTTTTAAACTAGGATTTAAAACATGTGCTTCTTTACCTTCAATTTTTTTGTTCAAAAATTTATGATTACTTCTTTTTATTTAAAAAAAATTAAAATTTTCATAACTAGTTATTATAATAATAAGGCTAGCCCCAAATCGAGGGAAATAGCATATCTAACGTTAGTGCGACCGTTAATGGAATACGGAACTACATGTTGGGATCCCTATAGAATATATCAGATAAATTCCTTACAAAGAATCCAGTATAGGGCAGCTAAATTTGTTAAAGGTAAAAGAGAAGATGGAAACGATACTATAAAAGAACTTAAATGGGAAACTTTGGAAAACAGACGTAGGAAAACTAGAATAACATCATTGTATAGAGCACATCTAGGTCAGAAAGCATGGGTAGACATAACGGCTCGGTTAGAAAAGCCAACGTACTATGGTAGGAACGATCATGATTTTAAAATCAAATGTAGGAAACAGAAAACGGATGTAGGTAAATTCTCATTTTTAAATGGAACTATAAATGATCGGAATGACCTACCTGCAGCGGTCTTTGAGGGCTGTCCTTGCTTAAGGAGATTCAAGAATAATTTAAAAAGTTGTATATAAAGTGAAAATTAAAATTAAGCTGACATTCAACATTTAATTTTTTAAGGTGACATGTATTTATCTACGCTGACGAGTTTACTTCCTTGGTTTGAATTGTAAATTATTTAAAAATAGCGTGTAAGAGGCCTTAGACTAGAAATGTTTAGTTTAAATGTAGTTCTGTTTATAAGTATGCATAAGGGTGTAATTATTTGACTTATTTGAACTGTTGTATCAGTGAAGCGAGGTGAGTCAGTGAAGTTATGGTTTTACAGTGCAGTGAATAGTTCCGATCAGTGATAAATTATAGCGTCAATGAAATGTGTTCTATAGTGTCAGTGAAATGCGTCATAGTGCCACTACAGGGAATGAGATGAGAGTAAAGTGAAAGACTATTGAAACTTATGTAGGACCTATACATAATTATGTAGGTTGTATTGTAAAATCAGGTATTTTATGTTTTATTATTAATTGTAATTATTGTGTTAAATTGTATTGTGTATTCTTATTGTATTGTGTATATAATTGTATTGTGTATTGTAAATTTTATTGTGTATTGTTCATGATTTAATTGTGTATTTTTTATCATTGTATTGTGTATTGTAATTTTCTTGTGTATTGTTTATATTGTGTATAACACTGCCACCGGGTGCTTGCCCACTTGCAGTGTAAATAAATACATAAATGTATCTTTTTATGACATTATAGAAAACCAGTAAACATGAAACATTCTACAGGGTGTTAAAAAGTATCCAATATTTTAGGAGGTGATAGTATGAATCAAAACAAGACAAAAATGCCTAATAATGTGGGTCCTACAACATATACTTTCTGCAAACTGAACACTTGTTCATAGGAGGTGCTCAATGTGACGTCCATTTATGGCAGTGCATTTCTCTCCCCTACAATACAGCAGACTACCAGATATTCATACCGTAGTCGACATCCCTGGCATGGAATACTGATATGTCGCAAGGAATACTGAAAAAAAGTTTGGTTGCGGATATGAGCAGAGATAGTGTTGTGAATTTTCGAATCAGCATGTGTGGGCTGATGAAAATCCCCATGCAGTTCAAGAAACAAGGCATCAGCACCGATTCTCAATCAACGTATGGGCAGGCGTTCTTGGTGATAGATTAAGGGCCATACGTGCTACCACAGAGATTAACTGGGGCTCGTTATCAGGACTTTCTTATTAACGTATTGCCTACCAGTCTGTTGTCAAAAAATCTGAAAATTAGAATTTATAAAACAGTTATATTACCGGTTGTTCTATATGGTTGTGAAACTTGGACTCTCACTTTGAGACAGAAACATAGGTTAAAGGTGTTTGAGAATAAGATTCTTAGAAAAATATTTGGGGCTAAGAGGGATGAAGTTACAGGAGAATGGAGGAAGTTACACAACACAGAACTGCACGCATTGTATTCTTCACCTGACATAATTAGGAACATAAAATCTAGACGTTTGAGATGGGCAGGGCATGCAGCACGTATGGGCGAATCCAGTTAATGCATATAGAGTGTTAGTTTGGAGGCCGGAGGGAAAAAGACCTTTAGGGAGGCCGAGACGTAGATGGGAAGATAATATTAAAATGGATTTGAGGGAGGTGGGATATGATGATGGATATTGGATTAATCTTGCTCAGGATAGGGACCGATGGCGGGCTTATGTGAGGGCGGGAATGAACCCTGGGTTCTTTAAAAGCCAGTAATTAAGTAAGTAAGTAACGAAAGTTATCAAAATGTTAATTATTTAAGCAATTGGTAATAAAATTAAGGAATTTAGAAGATTGTAGGTAACGAAATTACCGCATATTTTTCTCATTTATTTGTTATGTTGGCGAAGGTGCAGCTGAAACAGCTGAAGTTTCATTAACAAAATGTTATTGGGAAAAAAAACTGAGGAGTTGAAATCCTTTTGAAATTGAGATCAAAAAACTTCAGAACCAAGTCTGATGAAGTTCGTGAGAGGATTGAAATGTTATTAGTGCTTTTTCATCTTCTTTATGATTAATTATTAAGTTGTAGTAACTAAAAGTAAGTAATTTTTGTTTCACATTTTCTGTAGACACTCTGAAAATTCAACTTTTGTACTCATCTATCTCTCCTGTCATCTTATTATGGAAGTTTTAAGTCTATCATACTGGTGCTTACACCACAGAAATTTAACTCTTTACCACCAAATTACCAGAGTAATATTAAGGTCTGGATGACATTATCTGAAAGCGATAGCAACAAACCAACAGGTTTAACACACAGCGGATTAATTAATTCATTTCCGATAGCTGATTCCACGCAATTAAATGTTACTTCCGCTCCATATCGCTAGATTCTGCTACTAGGAATTCGTACCGATGGTGTAGTTTGTGTGTTTTTTTTTTCATTATTAGAAAGAATTGCTGTGAATTAGGTAAGGTAGCTAGGTAACCGGATATGCTATTTAGTGTGGAAACAATTGCCTGTGGTCACGCCAATTTTGTGTAGGAAACCCAACAGCGAAAAAGAAATTGCTGTATACTTGTTAGTTGTATGAGGCTATTATGTAATTTTGAATGAAGCTCTGTTTCATGATACACTATATTTATTTACTACTCTTTTTTGTAATACGATAAGTAATTTGCAGTAGAAAGAAGCATAATTCTTATTTTATACAGGGTGTTTCCGAGGTGGTGTTACAAATTTCAGGGATGATGGCGAAGGGCACATGTATCAATTTGAGATAAGGAACTCTGGTCCGGAAATGACTGAGTCGAAAGTTACAAACAAAAATAATTCTGAGGAAATGATATAATTTTATTCCCCTGTACAACTTATTTATGTGTATTTATCTGTACATCTTACACATACTGTATTCATCTGACGTTGTTTACGTTGTCTACTTACAGTATTCCATTCAGTGCGCTGTCTGAGGGGTGGGGACAGGAAACTACACTAAAGCAATGCAGATAGCGTAATGTGTAACGGACATGGTCGGTCCTGATATGCACGTCTGTAGACAGCAGTGTATGTGTACCAGTTGCAGTGTCCAGTCGATCAGTCCTAGTGAAATGGAGGAGTACACGAAAGCGGAATAACCAGACCTGGTTTTCGAATACGGATGAGCCAATAGGAACAGTAGACAAGCTCACAGATTGTATCGGGGCAAGTACCCACGTAGGAGACATCCGGCCCATACCATCTTTCCACGACAGTTCCAAAGGTTAAGGGAAGGAGGGTACGTGGTGCGAAATTATGATTTAATTTTCAAACAACTATTTTTGCTTATAACTTTCGACCATTTCCGGACCATGGTTCCTAATTTCAAATTGATACATGTGCCCTTTCCCATCATCCCTGAAAGTTTGTAACACCACCTCGGAAACACCCTGTATGTAGAGAGGGTATGTTATTATTTCCTTAAATGAAATCTATTTTTTTTTATATTTCTAACAATATAGCCAAAATATGAAACTTTTTTTACTGTTCCCCTACAGATAAATTTGAAGGTACCATGAAGTTCCTGAAAAATAATCATATTGAATTTCCCCTTTGTACCTTTCCAACCTCAGCAGTACCTATGTGACGAATATGTCTTGTCAGATTCATTCATTTATACAGGGACATCACTTTATGTTTACCAACATTTTTAACATGAACCTGCCTATACTCGGAAACACTGTTACTCCCTTCCATTACAGGAGTTTGATGTTACTAGTGCAATATGTAAACAAATCATTTTCCTAGGTATAGGAGGAGAGAAAAGTAGTGTATCCATTTATGTTGTAGGGAAATACTATATTACGATTTTCAGTTTGATCACCACTTTTACGGAATTTATCAAAATACAGTAGAGTTGTAACATTTTTTTTTTTTCAAAAACTCAACTTTTCAGGCGGCTATGTTCGTTACGTAACGTCTACTTTACTTAGCATATTAATTATTGGTGTTAACATACAATATAGAGAGTGCATTTAAATTGAGGGGGTCATAAGTAAAGGGCTGTAAGTGCACTTAAGTTACTTTTGAGAAAATGGGGTTTAAATATTTAAGCTTTCGTAAAATCGGTGAAATTTGTATTTAAATTTTAATGTGTGATGCGATTAAAATATCCCTTTGCCACTAAAATTTTAGATACTTTAGCTTACACTGGATGCACTTAACTCATGTTATTACAAATGTCACTAGCATTCCTTTGCTTCTAGCCACCTCAATTCAAAATAAGCTAATCTGAATTCTTAAACAAGTTGCTGAAAATGGTTGCAGTTCATTACAATGCAGGCTTCAATTCTTTTATGCATATTATTAAAAAAATTTTGAAGCCTATTCTCTGAAATAGAATTTATCGTTTCTTGAATATAATTTTTTAGTACGATATTATTAATATAGTTTCTTTCTTCTATAGAAAACGTAACCATATTTATGAAACACACTATACACTGCAGTGTTTACTTCAGTGCTTGAAGACTTCGAATGCAACAGCGGCCGTAAGTTTGTGTGTCTGACGGGAGCAAGGACATTAGTGAAGGGGTGGGAGTGAAGTACATTCAGAAATGCAGGTACAATAAAAATGCAAGTAAAAATAAAATGATGTCCCTGTAGTTTTCACTCCAAACTCAGCATTCTCCAATCTTTCCTATTTTCCGCCTTTTTTTAGTCTATAAATAGGCCCATTACTACTGTTGTCTATCATCTGATATCTTCTTCTTCCACGAACTTTTCTCCCGTTTACCATTCCTTCCAGTGCATCCTTCAATAGGCAGTTTCTTCTCTGTCAGTGACCCGGCCTACTTCTTTTTCTCTTCCTGATCAGTTTCAGCATCATTCTTTCTTAACCCACTCTTTCTAGCACAGCTTCATTTCTTATTGTATCTGTCCACTTCACACGCTCCATTCTTCACCATAACCACATTTCAAATGCTTCCAGTCGTTTTTCTTCACTTCGTCATAATGTCCATGTTCCTGTCCCATACAATGCCACACTCCACACAAAGCACTTCAATAGTCTCTTCCTTAGTTCTTTTCCAGAGGTCCGCAGAAGATACTCCTTTTTCTATTAAAAGCTTCCTTTGCCATTCCTATACCTCTTTTGACTTTATGGGAACAGCTAATGTTATTGATTATAGTTCATCTCAAGTTAACATACAATAAGCTTGTGAAATAATATTTTAATAGTAATATGCGTTACAAGAGCGGTATGTTGACGTTTTAATGTTCGAGGAAAAGATTTAAAAAAGCGAAACGTAGTTGAGCTTTTTTAATTTCCGAGAACATGAAAACAAACATACCGCTTTTGTACGAAGATCGTTTATTGCATATCTGAAAGAGGAATTTGTAATTAGTTGCAATGAAATCTCCATCTTGGTTTCTGTTCAATGACGGTAACTTTGGAAAACAAATATATCTATCTTCAACATTGTTGCTATAATATGTTTTCTGTGTTTACTATATTCCAGCAGGCCGTGATATACGTCTGTATTTTTTTCCCCCCAGTCCATAAATGCGAACTTAAAACAAACGGTAAGGTAATGTAATGATTTATTTTTCATTTTAATATTTTAACAATATTATTTATATAACATATTGCAGTAATAACATCGGCATCTGGAATCTTGTTGATTTTTTCACGGCTTCCTTAATGTTACTTGTATCAGGAATGCAATAAGTTTCGTGGAGTAGTAGACTTTACTTAATTTTTGCAAATATTTAAAAACAATAATTAACAGTGCAATTTAGGTGAAATTGCAGTGGTAAGTTTCCAATTTATAATTATTACTATATTGAACGTCTTTAAAAATAATATGTTAAAAGCCTAAAGCAGTAAAATGAATGTCGCGCTTAAGCGGTAAGAAGAGGGAAATTGTTATGTGTGTTACGTTGGGAATACTGAATGTGTATTTCACACTTACCGCGTATTGGTTTTGTGCTGAAAGCAAGCAAATACGCACGATCTCGCACAAAAGTAATACATAGGGTGGAAAGGAATCTATTACATTAGC
This sequence comes from Periplaneta americana, assembly GCF_040183065.1. Classification (NCBI taxonomy): domain Eukaryota; kingdom Metazoa; phylum Arthropoda; class Insecta; order Blattodea; family Blattidae; genus Periplaneta; species Periplaneta americana. The sequence goes on along the minus strand of NC_091130.1, from coordinate 5,502,851 downwards.
TCACAGATGTAATTGATGAAGTCAATGTGAAGAATGGGTTTTTTGATATGTCCAATAGTTTTGAGATTTCGGAATTTAACGTGTTGCAACGCTGTAACGCTTCTTGAAACGTTGTACTCTCAAGCGCTGCGGAAGAGTAACTTCGAGGAACGTTTGTTGCAACGCGTTACAATGCATACTCTCAAAATTATTGGATGTTGCAAAAAACTGATTTGAGAAAACTTGTTCGCATTGTCTACATCTATTACTTTTGTAAATTAATGCAATAGGTTCCTTCCCATCCTGTATAATGCGCAGAAATTATTCAACGTCTTATCCCTTAAATTAGCAAAACTTCATTTCTCACACTTATTTATTAAACCGTGTCGGACCGTAAAGAAAACAACTATCGCAATGTCCATATTTTATATGTTGTACAATATTATAGTATTGTGAAATTTTAATTTTCCTACCAATTTTCTTTCTATTCTATTAATATTATAGCTTACTAGTGGCTTGTGCAGCAAATGCTGCAAACTAAGTTCATTAGAAGTTCAAATTAACATTTTTCGGATTTATTTTCAATGAAGAATATCAGATATTCTGAAAGTTATTTGCTTCCATAACAATGAAAGATACTCTCTCTCTCGAGCCAATACTGAAGAGAACCACGCATATAAATATCTACACCACACCGCCATTAAATATATGAAAAAGATCCAACCCCGCTTGATTAATAATTATAAAAATATTTGATTTTTAATAATATTATTCTCTTACGTAATATTTATAGCTTTCAGTAACATATACTATATAGCCGCCACTCAGTAAAATATACAATTCAAAATCTAATTTAAGTTGTTCTCTACATCTCCTTACATAACCCCAAAACGTTTCACTTTCATATCATCAATATAGCATTAATATGTATAATTAATGAAAAATAGTCACATCATGGCATTAACTACAATAATATTTCATTTCTAATGGTAATAATGTCATCAAACCACCTCAAGTTTTGTAGTTTTTAATATCCAATTCACAGCTGTATCAAGAAAATTACACACCACAGAATCGAACCTGTAAATTATTTATAATAAGTTAAGTTTCTAATAACCAATTTAATTTGAGCTCTAAATATGTCAGCATTCTTGCAGATTATGGCCTTCGTGTAATATTGTTTACTGTAGTATGTGTTTTGTTTTATTCTGAAATGCAACACGGCCGACTTGATCCTCGTTTCGCTTCACCTTTACAAAAAAGCGAAGGTTATATCAAGTCGGCCGTGAATGCTATTAGCTAGTTCTCAAAACTGACGACAGCTGGATGTTGGAAAATAGTAAAATTGTGTTTAAAAATTGACATTTAACTGAAAACTACTATTTTTCCGAAAAACTTTGAGTTCCAAGCTTCAAAATGAGGGGTCATATATTAAAATCCGTCCAGCAGTTTTCCTGTAATTTCCATTACCAGTTCAAATTATATATATAGATAGTATATTAACCTGTTGTATCCTATAGGATACTTTGCGAATTTAAGGGTTAACAAGTTACAGTGGACACTTGCAGAAAATATTCTAGTTTTCATCTTACCAGAATGTGTACCTTCTTGTGTGTTTATTCTTTGTATGTTGGCATATATGTTGGCCATTAAATAAAACCATTATTATTATTATTATTATTATTATTATTATTATTATTATTATTATTATTATTATTATTATCACTGTGGGCTAAAGCAAAGAGATTCACTATCACCTTTACACTTTAACTTTGCTCTAGAATGTGCCATTAGGAAAGTCCAGGATAACAGAGAGGGTTTGGAATTGAACGGGTTACATCAGCTTCTTGTCTATGCGGATGACGTGAATATGTTAGGAGAAAATCCACAAACGATTAGGGAAAACACGGGAATTTTACTCGAAGCAAGTAAAGCGAAAGGGTTGGAAGTAACTCCCGAAAAGACTAAGTATATAATTATGTCACGTGACCAGAATATTGTACGAAATGGAAATATAAAAATTGGAGATTTATCCTTCGAAGAGGTGGAAATATTCAAATATCTTGGAGCAACAGTAACAAATATAAATGACACTCAGAAGGAAATTAAACGCAGAATAAATATGGGAAATGCCTGTTATTATTCGGTTGAGAAGTTTTGTCACCTAGTCTGCTGTCAAAAAATCTGAAAGTTAGAATTTATAAAACAGTTATATTACCGGTTGTTCTATATGGTTGTGAAACTTGGACCCTCACTTTGAGAGAGGAACAGAGATTAAGGGTGTTTGAGAATAAGGTTCTTAGGAAAATATTTGGGGCTAAGAGGGATGAAGTTACAGGAGAATGGAGAAAGTTACACAACACAGAACTGCACGCATTGTATTCTTCACCTGACATAATTAGGAACATTAAATCGAGACGTTTGAGATGGACAGGGTATGTAGCACGTATGGGCGAATCCAGAAATGCATATAGAGTGTTAGTTGGGAGGTCGGAAGGTAAAAGACCTCTATCGAGGCCGAGATGTAGATGGGAAGATAATATTAAAATGGATTTAAGGGAGGTGGGATATGATGATATATAAAATGGATTAATCTTGCTCAGGATAGGGACCGATGGCGGGCTTATGTGAGGGCGGCAATGAACCTCCGGGTACCTTAAAAGCCAGGAATTAAGTATTGTTATTATTATTATTATTATTATTATTATTATTATTATTATTATTATTATTATTATTATTATTATTTACTGACTGGTGGCTATAAGTTTGTCTTCTTAACATTGCTTTCATATCTTGATATGGAATTTTGTTTTTCTTCTTATTCCTGTAATGACTTCTAATATTTTTTGTTTGTGTAGCAGTAAATTTCTATTTACGTAATTAATTAAAAATTAATCGTTTAATTGTGTTTATTTATGTATGTATCTGTATAGTACGTGTTATCTGTTTATATTCCTTTTAACAATTATTACAAATTCATGCAAGAAAAATAAGTACGAAAAGATATTTGAAACGTTTTTTTTTCTGTTGTGGGATTTTGTTAAAAATAAGTAAACACCTCAGTATTCTGTGTAAAGAAACCGTCTGAATCCTGCAAGACTATAAATCTCACTGTTGAAAGGCTCTCAGAGAGACAGAGAGAAAAGTTTACCTGTCACCGTTGGAATAAAGATTATAAATTGTTCTTGAATTTAATGACAAAATTTAGGTTCTGTGTTAGCTTTTGACGCGTATTTTAGTTAAATGCACGCTTTAAACTCTTCGTCACACAAGCTAGTATTTTAATTCATGAGTATAGAATCTCTGTTTTCATCAATCTTTCCGATGATTTTCTATTTTTAGAACTGGGTAATGGATGAAATTGTTGTGAAACTCTGCACACCACTGAATTGAACAGAATTCCCATGTGATTTTTCAGTCAGCGAGCTCAACTTCTCTTCAATTGTTTTTTTCCTCTTCTCGCACGCGTTGTGATGGAAACGACATGCAGGAAAGAACATAGTCGCGATCAAATGGAGTGACAATAATCGATGGAGTCCATGGAGAAAATAAAGTAGGAGCGATTGAGAAGATACTGTGTATAGTCATGACCCAAATTCTAGAATTTTTGACAACGGAGGTTGAATATTACTCGTATGCTAGAGACAATAATTTTATTATGTATTAGCAGGAAGTCTAAATAAAATATCGAACTTACAAAGACTGAAATCTGGGTTGAAACTTGATTGTAAATGTGTATATATTAATTTTATTAAATTGAAATATAATATTACCACCGTCTATATATATATATATATATATATATATATATATATATATATATATATATATATATATAGTCACGAAGCTCAATACATAATAAATAAGCATCCATCGACAGTTGCTAACCACCAGGATCGCTACTATCACCTCATCACAGACTCTTTCCCTAGCAGACGATAAAATGTACTGTATTGTACTTTTGATGTCGTGTTCTTTTGAAAAAATTAACACCTTCCTTCCACTATTGAAATACGAAAAACATAAGGTTTATTTTCATAAAGTATATATTATATTTTGTGCGAGATCGTGAGTATTTGCTTGCTTTCCGCACAAAACCAATACGCGGTAAGTGTGAAATACCACATTCAGTATTCCCAACGTAACACAAATAACAATTTCCCTATTCTTACCGCTTAAGAGTCATATTCATTTTACTGCTTTAGGCTTTTAACAAATTATTTTTAAAGACGTTCAATATAGTAATAATTATAAATTGCAAACTTACCACTGCAATTTCATCTAAATTGCACTGTTAATTATTGTTTTTAAATATTTGCAAAAATTAAGTAAACTCTACAACACCACAAAACTTACTGCATTTGTAATGCAAGTAACATTAAGGAAGCCGTGAAAAAATCAACAAGATTCCAGACTCATCATAGACTGGGGGAAAAAAAAGACAGACGTATATCACGGCCTGCTGCAGTATAGTAAACACAGAAAACATTTTATAGGAACAATGTTGAAGATAGATATATTTGTTTTCCAAAGTTGCCGTCATTGGACAGAAACCAAAATGGAGATTTCATTGCAACTAATTAGAAATTCCTCTTTCAGGTATGTAATAAACGATCTTCGTACAAAATAATGTACGATACACGAGCGGTATGTTTGTTTTCATGTTCTCGGAAATTAAAAAAGCTCAACTACGTTTCGCTTTTTAAATCTTTTCCTCGAACATGAAAACTTCAACATACCGCTCTTGTAACGCATATTACTATTATAAACTCACCTTCCTGGATCTTTCGGAAGAAGGATAACTCTGACCTCTTTTTCTTAGAATTTATAGTGCTACAAACGTCTCCTTGTCCCATATTATTATTCAAATTCTTGTATTTTAGCCATTTACAGTTATTACAACCGATAACGAACATTTCACAGTTTACACAACTTTTCACAACAATGCGAAATACGTCACAGTCAATGTTTTTTCGATCTAGACCAGGCCGTAATGTTTGTTCGGGTTTTCTATTTCAGTGTATGGAGCTCAGTGAAATATTATATTATAACTTTATTGCGTATCATTGCAAAGTTTTATTTAGTGTAATGTGTCCATAAGTTCCGTTTACTTCTTGTTGCATAATATGTTGCAGAAATAATTACAAAACTGTGTTATTTTAATGTGAAGAGAATTTTACATGTTAACATAATCTGTTAGCGTCAACATTTCAAGTTTAGAATGGAAGCTATTTTGAGGTTTAATGAAAAAGAATTTATATTGTGATTTCAATTTAGCACATCTACCTTCCTTAATTGTAGGCAGAACATTTACCATACCACTCCTATGAAATTAGTGTACGTACAGTTGTGTTACTTCGTCTCTTAAGTACAGTAGTAGATAAATATAATAATTCAGTACTCAATTGTAGTATTAAAATACAGACAAATTGATTAGGCAGGATATCATACATGATATTATGCTTAATTATAACGTATAATTGCGAATTTAGGAATATTTATATTAAGTATGGTAAACATAACCTATAATTTCCATATGAATGACAAGGTATTGGAGACCACTAAAATTAGAATGGGGCAACTGGTACAGTAAACATAACCTATAATTTCAACATATCTAAATATCCGTGCGGTGCAACTGAAAATTATTATTGACTCGTGCATAAATGAATGTACAAGAATTTCGCAATATTTAATCGAAATAAAGGCAGGTATTACACATACGAACAACGTAATTTTCACAGCAAAAATAATATTACACCCTAACTCGCAAGTGAATTATGTCTGAAGTGTCACCTAATCATTGTTTTAAATTTTATTAATGCAATTACACTACATTTTAGAGAAACATATGTTACTGTTTATGCATTCCAATTAATTTATATGGTTGAAACGCCGCCCTTCGTGATCGGGTTAAGCGAGTCACATGGTCTGCCCAGTCTTAGTACTCACAGCGCTCCAAGCGGCTAGCAACTATGGCGAGAAATGCAACTCGTTGGCAAAAAATCATCCCAAGCATCGGACTGTATATAGTAAACTGTGGTATAGTCATGACCCAAATTCTAGACGGAGCTTGAATTTTACTCGTATGCTAGAGACAATAATTTTATTATGTATTACCAGGAAGTCTAAATAAAATATCCAGTTTTCAGAGACTAAAATCTGGGTTGACTCTTGATTGTAAATGTGTATATATTTATTACACTGAAATATAATATTACTTTGTATTAAACTGTTAACAGCTTTATACATGAAAATGATTACTCCCAGTTCCTAGTGAACATCATATTTTCTGTATTAACTCTAATCCAAAATAATTAAATTTTTGGAATTACAATCAACTTCGGTTATAGTGAACCTAAAACTATAACTTTTAAAAAGAAAATATAATTTTAAAATGACCAAAGTGGCAATTTTGGAAACCATTTCTCCCATAAACTTCCAAGAATATGTTCAGAACAAAATCTGAAACCTTCTACTCCTTAAGTGCATTGAAAGACAAAGGATTCGTTCAGCTTCCTGGACATTTTGAAAAAAAGATAATTTCCGGCAGCCAATCGCGTTGCAGGTCGGCTATATTTAAACGTGTGCGTCTTGTGATTCGCTGAAGAAGACGATATTAATTTCTTAAGGCTCGATAAATACTTAATATAATCGCCCGCCATTTTGGCTCTTTCGTTGGCGTTCGCAGAAAGCACACGAAGATGTTATTTGCCGCTCAATTATTTGCTGAATTACAGTGCGTTTGATTTATTATCATAGGAGCTACGACATGATAATGTTTAACGGTGTGGCAAATAGATCCCTCGTATGGTAGCTCGGCAACGAAAGAACAAAAATGGCGAACGATACTACCTACCTAGATTTTATAGAGCCTTCACTTCCTAAGACGTAAGCAAAGAGGAGGAGTCACGCCGGGAATAACAGCGTCGCGACTATAAGAGACAAACGTTTAGTTACTTTGCATACGTAAGTTCACCAGGCGAAAATGTTCCTTTGTATACTACCCGTAACTCGGAAACTACTAAAGTTTTTGAATAGCAGCCACTTTTAAATCTAATTTTCATTCTTTCTAAACATTTCTCTCGCTTGGACTCGACATCTAAAGTGGAAAATAAAAAAGTTTGCCGCTTACCAACTTTTGAGGGTGTCAATATTTATTTTCAACATGTCACTTCGAAGTTATTTTTTTTTTCTCACTTTCAAAAAAAGATTTTTACTTCGAATTTTTTTCTATGCTTTTCTTAGAAATTTATTTATGAATCTTAAAAATTACAGTGAGATTGATTGACTATTATAGGAGCTACGACAATATAATATTTAAAGGTGCGGCAAATAGCGTCCTTGTCTATAGCTACTGATTATTTCAAATCGATAGCGTCTTCGACTCGACATTTCTTTTGAACCTCTACAGCATTCTCCAATTTCCAATAACATTTCAGTATCCGCTTACGTTCATGGTATCATAATTGCACCGCCATGTTTGTTTATAAACAGATGAATATGTTTCCATGCTTTCCACTACCTTCTGAATCATAAACCGCAAAAATCGTATTTCTATCTCATTTCTTTGCTGTGAAATTGTATTTCAAAGAGTGTATACATCAATTTTGGGACACTCTGTATAAAGACTACTGTGATATTCTTTTCACTTTCTGAATTTCAGAATATGTCATACTTGTGTTTAATCAGCATAAATGTCATTTATATAATAGAAATATTTTTATTAAGTTTTAAATGTCATGATTAATCCGAAAACTTTAAGGAATGGAAATATTTCGAAAACAAATTTGAAATCACAGCAATGATTTCTATGGGAATCCGCAGTTCTAACAGACTCTGCATACGTTAGTCCGCCAGGCGAAAATGCTCCTTTGTTTAACTCTCCATAACTCGGAAACTAGTGAAGATTTTGAATAGCAACCACTTTTAAAACTAATTTTCATTCTTTCTAAACATTTCTCTCGGTTTGACCTCACATCTGAAGTGGAAAATAAAAAAGTTTGCCGCTTACCAAATTTTGAGGGTGTTAATGTTTATTTTGAACATGTAACTTCGATATTGGTATCTTTTTCCTCATTTTCGAAAAAAAAAAAGATTTTGATTTCGAATTTGTTTCTATGTTTTCCTTAGAGATTTATCTATGAATCCAAAAGATTACAGCGAGATTGATTGACTATCATAGAAGCTACTACATGATAATATTTAACAAATGCGGCAAATAGCGTCTTCGTCTACAGCTAGTGATCATCCGGACCAACTACGGCGGCATTCTTCCTCTCCCTTGTGTACCATGGTGCATGGTCCGATACATCCCTTACTCGATACCCATTTCAGCGAGTGCTGACGACCACTGTTCTTGACGTTGTGATATCAGAACCCAGGTCCTTACCTGGGCTTGAATTCTGACTCTTCCCCGAGGTAATAACATAGTATAGTACAGGGCTGCACAAACAGCGCTCAACGAGCGCGCGCGCTCCTTCGGAGCGGCAGAGCCGTGTTTACCGCTCGCCGAAACGTAGAGGAAGATATGTCAGAATGACATAGACTTGCTATAGGTAGAGGAGAGGGAAACGACCACTCAGTTATCTAGTGGAGTGCAGTGTGTAGGCCTATTCTCAGTAACTGTTTCACGTTGCTTACCTACTGCTACAGTACAGTATGGAGGAATCTAAAAGACGGAACATAACATTTAACATTTAACGATTTACAGCTCGAACTTATTGATCTTCAATGTGACCTAAGGGCTAAAGATCGTTTGAATAATACTACTAGCCTGGTTGAGTTTTACAAGACTAAACATTAGCAATAATATCCACGACTACACAGGCTGGCTGTGAAAATGATTGCTATGTTTGGCTCAACATTTATATTTGTGAGCAACTGTTTTCTATAATCAACTTTAATAAAGGCAGACATCGAACATCTGTAACTGATGTTTCATTACGATCAGTAGGCTACTGTTCCTTTCAGCTGCCAACAGCATAAAACCTCGTTTTGATGTACTGATAAATAAAAATATAACAAAATGATATTGTACATTTAAGTAGCTATAGAATTTCTATAATTTCTGTAAAATAAATATTTCTTTATTAATTAATAATAGTGCAAGATAGTTTTTCAAACACTGAACGGGAATTCATTTCATAAACACTCGTACTAGTTTTGTGATTATTTTGTACGAGATCACCCCTTCTTCCAGTCCACATTTATACAGATCGCAGCTAATATATACAGGGACATCACTTTATTTTTACCAACATTTTTAACATTAACCTGCCTATACTCGGAAACACTGTTACCCCCTTCCATTACAGGAGTTTGATGTTACTAGTGCAATATGTAAACAAATCATTTTACTAGTTATAGGAGGAGAGAAAAGTAGTGTATCCATTTATGTTGTAGGGAAATACGATATTACGATTTTCAGTTTGATTATCACTTTTACGGAATTTATCAAAATACAGTAGAGTAGTAACTTTTTTTTTTCAAAAACTCAACTTTTCAGGCGGCTACGTTCGTTATATAATGTCTACTTTATTTAGCATATTAATTATAGGTGTTAACATACAATATAGAGAGTGCATTTAAATTGAGGGGGGGTCATAAGTAAAGGGCTGTAAGTGCACTTAAGTTACTTTTGAGAAAATGGGGTTTAAATATTTAAGCTTTCGTAAAACCGGTGAAATTTTTTATTTACATTTTAATATGTGATGCGATTAAAATATCCCTTTTCCACTAAATTTTAGATACTTTAGCTTACACTGGATGCACTTAACTCATGTTATTACAAATGTCACTAGCATTCCTTTGCTTCTAGCCACCTCAATCCAAAATAAGCTAATCCGAATTTTTAAACAAGTTGCTGAAAATGGTTGCAGTTCATTACAATGCAGGCTTCAATTCTTTTATGCATATTATTAAAAACATTTTGAAGCATATTCTCTGAAATAGAATTTATCGTTTCTTGAATATAATTGTTAGTACGATATTATTAATATAGGTTCTTTCTTCGATAGAAAACGCAACCATATTTCTGAAACACACTATACACTGCAGTGTTTACTTCAGTGCTTGAAGACTTCGAATGCAACAGCGGCCGTAAGTTTGTGTGTCTGACGGGAGCAAGGACATTAGTGAAGGGGTGGGAGTGAAGTACATTCAGAAATGCAGGCACAATAAAAATGCAAGTAAAAATAAAATTATATCCCTGTACATTCCGCTTATGAGCTGTAAGCCGGCTCGGAGAGCGCAAAGCTTGTGCAGGCCTGGTCTAGCATATACAGCAGTGATCGCCAAAAGCTGTGTAGCGACACTTGCCCCTGCCTCCTCTCAAGCGTAACCATGGCATCATATCCCCACCCTCTGTTTACAGCCTTCACTTCGATATAAGTAAAGACATTTATCAGCAGCGGACGTACGCATGTAATGTTGCAAGTGTGTAGGATAATGTTACGATATATTTTTCAAAACAGATAGTAAGTAAAAACTTAATTTTAAGGAGCATGGGAGTAAAAGTATTTATTTTGTGCAGATGCAAAAATATGAGATACTTAATTTGTTGTAAAATGTTACATGAAGTATAAAAGAACAATGCAAGTTGTCATTATTCTTCTTGTTATGAAGACTACCACGCCCTTACCTGTTACTTGAATAATAAACGAACAATAAAAAGTAACGGCTTCTATGTCTTAATCGGGGTAAAATACTTCGACGTTTTTTTGACGTATGTAGTGTAATTTGAATATTTTATTAATAAATAAACGATAAAATATATCGGCTTCTGTGACTTAATCGAAGCAAAATACTTCCACGTTTTTTTCTACGTATGAATGTAATTTGAATATTTCATTAATAAATAAACGATAAAATATATCGGCTTCTATGACTTAATCGGAGCAAAATACTTCAACGTTTTTTTCTACGTATGTAGTGTAATTTGAATATTTCATTAATAAATAAACGATAAAATATATCGGCTTCTATGACTTAATCGGAGCAAAATACTTCAACGTTTTTTTTCTACGTATGAGTGTAATTTGAATATTTCATTAATAAATAAACGATAAAATATATCGGCTTCTATGACTTAATCGGAGCAAAATACTTCCACGTTTTTTTCTACGTATGAGTGTAATTTGAATATTTCATTAATAAATAAACGATAAAATATATCGGCTTCTATGACTTAATCGGAGCAAAATACTTCAACGTTTTTTTATACGTACGAGTGTAATTTGAATATTTCATTAATAAATAAACGATAAAATATATCGGCTTCTATGACTTAATCGGAGCAAAAAACTTCCACGTTTTTTTCTACGTATGAGTGTAATTTGAATATTTCATTAATAAATAAACGATAAAATATATCGGCTTCTATGACTTAATCGGAGCAAAATACTTCAACGTTTTTTTCTACGTATGTAGTGTAATTTGAATATTTCATTAATAAATAAACGATAAAATATATCGGCTTCTATGACTTAATCGGAGCAAAATACTTCAACGTTTTTTTCTACGTATGAGTGTAATTTGAATATTTCATTAATAAATAAACGATAAAATATATCGGCTTCTATGACTTAATCGGAGCAAAATACTTCCACGTTTTTTTCTACGTATGAGTGTAATTTGAATATTTCATTAATAAATAAACGATAAAATATATCGGCTTCTATGACTTAATCGGAGCAAAATACTTCCACGTTCTTTTCTACGTATGAGTGTAATTTGAATATTTCATTAATAAATAAACGATAAAATATATCGGCTTCTATGACTTAATCGGAGCAAAATACTTCAACGTTTTTTTCTACGTATGAGTGTAATTTGAATATTTCATTAATAAATAAACGATAAAATATATCGGCTTCTATGACTTAATCGGAGCAAAATACTTCCACGTTTTTTTCTACGTATGAGTGTAATTTGAATATTTCATTAATAAATAAACGATAAAATATATCGGCTTCTATGACTTAATCGGAGCAAAATACTTCAACGTTTTTTTCTACGTATGAGTGTAATTTGAATATTTCATTAATAAATAAACGATAAAATATATCGGCTTCTGTGACTTAATCGGAGCAAAATACTTCAACGTTTTTTTCTACGTATGAGTGTAATTTGAATATTTCATTAATAAATAAAAGATAAAATATATCGGCTTCTATGACTTAATCGGAGCAAAATACTTCAACGTTTTTTTTAAGTATGTAGTGTAATTTGAATATTTCATTAATAAATAAACGATAAAATATATCGGCTTCTGTGACTTAATCGGAGCAAAATACTTCCACGTTTTTTTCTACGTATGAGTGTAATTTAAATATTTCATTAATAAATAAACGATAAAATATATCGGCTTCTATGACTTAATCGGAGCAAAATACTTCAACGTTTTTTTCTACGTATGAGTGTAATTTAAATATTTCATTAATAAATAAACGATAAAATATATCGGCTTCTATGACTTAATCGGAGCAAAATACTTCAACGTTTTTTTCTATGTATGAGTGTAATTTGAATATTTCATTAATAAATAAACGATAAAATATATCGGCTTCTATGACTTAATCGGAGCAAAATACTTCCACGTTTTTTTCTACGTATGAGTGTAATTTGAATATATCATTAATAAATAAAAGATAATATATATTGGCTTCTATGACTTAATCGGAGCAAAATACTTCAACGTTTTTTTTAAGTATGTAGTGTAATTTACAACTTCGTGACCAGCCTGGTACGTTTTTCTAATTTCAAATTACTTCTGATGTAAAGTACACGCTCTTTCTATGTTAAATAAGAAAATAAATGTATGTTATTTTATTAATAATACAAAAATAATTAATAGGAGGATAAAAAATTAACATGGAAAAAAGTATGTGTATAGTTAATAAGTACAAGAATATTATATTGCTTTTGTTTTTTTGGTCACAGTCCGTCTCTGCACTGTTATTCACTGCATTACCTGAGCAGATACCCACTCCATCCCTCTCCCTACGATAGTGGTGTGCGGGTTGCATTTCTGTTACGTCACAATTTCGTGGTGTTTGGCAACCACTGATATACAGTCACGAAGCTTGAGTTGTGAGGGTGCTAGGCACAATAGACAGTGCTGGTACTATTTCTCAATGTTTGTAATGAAGCGATATTAGCGATCCTAGTGGTGAGCAACTATCTACGGATGCATATTTACTACGTATTAAGATTCGTGACTGTATACTGTATATTAGACTCTGATAATAGCATGTAGTTTGTGAAGAATTGAAGAGCAATTCTTTTTATTGGGAGTATTAGATGAGGTCAGCATCTGTGATTGCTGCTAGCGTGACACTTGATGTGAGCGCAGCCTGGCGGCACCTGGGGAAATCAGCAGCTGTCGCTAAGCCCAGCTTATGGGAGCCCCAGTCGCTAAGTCTGGATTATAGTTGTCTGTCAAGGAGTTGGAGGGGAGGGTCAAAATTCGAGGAGGGGAGGTAGCCAGTGCTATTGTGGTGGAGCTAATGGGCTGGACACCATTAATTGAGCGGCTTTATCATGGCCTGTCTTCGTCAGAAGTGGATAAGTGCTGGGCTGGATTTGCATGGCCAGGTGAGCATTAGACCACACGGCCCCCTGACACCCTGCAGCGCACGGCCTTGCCTAACATCGCACTGCATTTGTTTTCATTCATATCACAGGTTTTGCGTGTCATAAAAATTGTTATTAAAGAAGGAATTTATAATTTTATCAATAGCAAGTTTTCCTCCAGGATAACAGAGAGGGTTCGGAATTGAACGGATAACATCAGCAGCTTGTCTATGCAGATGACGTGAATATGTTAGGAGAAAATCCACAAACTATTAGGGAAAACATGGTAATTTTCATTATTTATTTATTTATTTACTAGCCGTACCCGTGCGCTCCGCTGCACCCGTTAGAAATAAATATAAAGTAATTACATAATTAAAATAGGACATTTGATCCAGGGAACATTCGTGTTTGATAGAAGGATAAATCGTTTAATATGTTACTTAATTTAAATTGCATCCAAATAATTAAAATGCGATCATTTTGGTCCAAAGACACTCATTTGGTGCAATGACAATTCCTTTAACATGTTTCTTAATTTTTATTACATGCAACCATAGTTTAATGAAGATTGACATCATTTAGATTTAATGTGTATATTTTATTTTACTTGTTATAGGTTTCCATTGAATTATGGTAATAACTTAATTTTAACCCTTGTTTTCTACGTATTCAGTAAATGGCGTTTAGCCCGCTATGGTTCTGAACCCTTCAAATAACTTAAATTATATTATATTATATTATATTATATTATATTATATTATATTATATTATATTATATTATATTATATTATATTATATTATATTATATTATATTATATTATATTATATTATATTATATTATATTATATTATATTATATTATATTATATCAGAAGTTACTGTAATAACATTATAGCATTATATCTATCTAGAGAAACTACACATTTCTATGGTGAAATAATAATTAATTATACAAATCGGTTAATTTAGCTTCCGATATTACTTCATACAAACACAGAAACATTCTCTGTAGGCTATCTTTAATAGCTTTTGATTGTTGCTGTCCAAGGCCCCTTATAGACGAATTCATTTGTTTTTTAATTCATTACACGGCCTTAGATGGCAGTCATTTTAATTTTAAAACTCATTTATCTCATTAAATATCAGTCCTATCAAAATGTTTTAAGGAATAAAACTTATCGCAAATTATTTTTAAAGAAACTTTTGTTATGTAACATTTTTCACAAAAATCAATAATAAGCGAGATATTTCGATTTATTTAATTCAGTCCCCCTTATAACTCCCCTATTAAATAATGTATTTTGTATCCCATATAGCCTAAAATGTAAGTTGCAACGAACTTAATTTATATTCCAATTTTCATCGAAATCCGTTCAGCCATTATCGCGTGAAAAGGTAACAAACATACAAACAGACAGACAGACAGACATACAAACAAAAATTTCAAAAAAGCGATTTTCGGTTTCAGGGTGGTTAATAATATATGTTAGGACCAATTATTTTTGGAAAATCAAAAATTACCAGAAAAATTTCAGCTACAGATTTATTATTAGTGTAGATTTATTTAACCTGGTAGAGATAAGGCCATCAGGCCTTCTCTTCCCCTCTACCAGGGGATTACAACTACAATACTAAGAATACAATTACAATCATAATTACAATTAATATTGCATTTACAAATACAATAAAAATCAAAATACTAAAAGATTGACTGATTAATAAAAGCTGGACAGTTTATTGCAAAAGTTAAGAAGAGAGAAGCATTTCTTTTATTGACTAAGTAAAAATTAAACCTACTCTACGCAGTAAGAAAATGCTTAATAAGCTTGCTTTTGAACGCTACTAAATTCCGACAGTCTCTGATGTCTAGGAGCTCACATAAATGTAAAGACGAGGCCCAAGGACCCTTGCAAGTTTCTCGCACTGATGTACCTTTTAGCTTATAACCACTTTTATGATCTTTACATATTGCATATAGACTGAATTCAATTGAATGAATGAATGAATGAATGAATGAATGAATGAATGAATGAATGAATGAATGAATGAATGAATGAATTGTTGTATCAGCGTGCCTGAGTGAAACCCAGGAAAGGGGAAAGGATCGTGACTTTAGGTATTTTTGGTTGCCTTTCACAAATAATATAAGTACCATGATAATTATAACAATTTAATACTAACAAACTGAGAGAGATAAATTAAAGTAAAACTACAAAAACAAAGAATTATAGATCTCATAACAATATAAAATAGTGAGATAATGAAAGAGAGAAAATTAATGTCTGCCATCAAAATTAAAGTAAGAAAAGCGATGTATAACAGAGTAAACTGAACACTCATAGAAAATACAGTCTGAATAGACTCGGATCAAATAAGACATACAAAGTTGTAATCTCCAACCTTTAGCTGAATCAAAGTTCAAATCCATGGAAGCACACGGTAACCAAGTAAGCCGTTATATTCGTTAATGGTGTAACGGCCCCAGAGAACTTCCCTGTAGGCTTATGGACGTCGATGATCCCTCGTAGTATAGAATATGAAAATCAGGAATGCTGAGAATGAAACAGACCATCCATTAGTCTGTAAAGCGATGATATCCAAACGATGTTCCACCGATGAATTATACCACACAGACGATAGTCCCAGCTATCCAAATCAGCGGGGTCACCTTGACCACCGGAACCACGTAATACGATGAGTTGACTATCTCAGCAGAGACGGGAGACTGGCCGTTTCTCTCTTGAAGTCGTAACTGCGTCGAATTCTCTCACCAACTGAACATTCGCTCGGTCTCCAAGCCGAGGCCGGCGATGCGTGTCGTTCCTCCAATCAGCGGAGGAGAAGATCAGGGTACGTTCAGGAAAAATAAAGTAAACAGTACAGCCACCATAAACCATAAAATTACCCACAGCATAAACTACATCACAGAATGAATGAATGAATTAATGAATGAATGAATTTTTTTAGTAGGTTATTTTACGACGCTTTATCAACAGCTCAGGTTATTTAGCGTCTGAATGAGATGAAGGTGATAATGCCGGTGAAATGAGTCCGGGGTCCAACACCGAAAGTTACCCAGCATTTGCTCATATTGGGTTGAGGAAAAACCCCGGCAAAAACCTCAACCAGGTAACTTGCCCCGACCGGGAATCGAACCCGGGCCACCTGGTTTCGCGGCTAGGCATGCTAACCGTTACTCCACAGGCGTGGACTGAATGAATGAATGAATGAATGAATGAATGAATGAATGAATGAATGAATGAATGAATGAATGAATGAATGAATGAATGAATGAATGAAGCCACTGTGTCCCATGAAGGGCTAGGGCCTCCTACAGGAGGGGAAGCTCGATTGGTGTGGTTCACATGATGAGCTATTTCACGTAAACAATATTTAGATTCACATTCACTTGAGATATACTAGAGTTTGTCAAATTTTAGTTCTATATGAGTTTCTTCACTGCCTGTCTCCACTCGTTCCTGTTGCGGGCGATGGTTGACCAGTTCCCTCCCAGCTGCTGCTTGAATTGTATTGTATTGTATTGTATTTATTAACATTCCATGGTATTCATACATTGCTTACAGCTAGAATATGGAACAAGTCAAAAAACTTAATACTATTATAAAATCTTAATTTATAGTCACAGTCTAGATGAAATATATACAGACGAGATTTACAATATAGTCTACTAGTACAACACAAAGTTTTAGTATCAATTTCATGAAGTGTTATTGAATGTCATGAATTCACCTACAGAATAGAAGGCGTGAGAAATTAGGTACTTCTTTAATTTGGCCCTAAATAATTTTATGTTTTGAGTTTCATTTTTTATATCGATAGGGAGGCTATTAACATTTTTACTGCCTTATAACGCACTCCTTTTTGATAGCACGATAGACTTGCCGATGGAGTATGAAAATCATTTTTTGACGTGTATTTATGCTATGAACTGTTGAATTAGTTACAAAGTTTTCACGATTACATACGAGGAAGACTATTAATGAAAAGATATACTGACAAGCCATGGGCATTATTTGTAGTTTTTTGAAAATAGTCCTACACGATTCCCTAGATTTGGCACCTACTATTATTCTAATTATTCGTTTTTGTAATAGAAATATATTGTTACTATCTGTGGAATTTCCCCAGAATATTATTCCAAAACTCATTACCGAGTGGAAGTATGCAAAGTATATTGTTTTTAAGGTACTGATATTTACTATCTTTTGCATAGATCTAATAGCAAAACAAGCTGAATTTAGTTTGGGGGTAATTTCTTTAATATGATTTTTCCAATTTAACACATTATCGATTTTTAAGCCAAGAAATTTGGTTGTTGTTGTTTCTAATAGGGATCTATTGTTAATTATTGCGCTAGAAATTTGCGACGTTGAATTTGGACAGGATTTAAATTGAATTATGTTAGTTTTGTTACAATGTAATACTAATTTATTGACTGAGACCCAGTCACATATTTTGAGGAGAATTTCCTCTGTTGAAGATTGGAATATGTTGGAGTTATTGGCTGTAATTACTATACTTGTGTCATCTGCAAATAATATGGGATGACCTACATCTTTTATAAGGGGGGCAAGATCATTTATAAACACTAGAAAAAGTAGGGGACCTAATATTGATCCTTGAGGAATTCCATTATTAATAGTTCCCCATGTCGATGTAGATTTCATAGTTGTATTGATTTCAACTTCCTGTTTCCTATCTATGAGATATGAGTGAAACCATTGGTGTGCAACACCTTTAATTCCATAATAATCTAATTTATCTAGCAGCATTTTATGATTTATACAGTCAAATGTATCTGCCCATCTTCTTCTTGGCCTGCCTTGTGTTCTCCTTCCTATGTATGGGTCCCACATGGTGGTTTCTCGCTCCCATCTGCCTTGTTGCTGCCTTGCTACATGACCACCCCACTTCCACTTCGTAATGAGGGCTTTTTCTGTGATGTTCTCAGAAACTGTAATTTTCTACAGTGCCGTGTTGCAGACCTTGTCTCTCAGTGAAACGCCAACTATCTTCCTGTCCATTTTCCTTTGGCATATTTCGATGTTCGTCTTTTGCCTCTCTGTGAGGGCCCAGGTTTGGCAACCGTGTGTTAGCACCGGCACAGAAAATGCAACATTTAGTTTAACTGACAAAATTCTGGAGGCAGTAAATAAAAAATTACAAGTTGGAGGGATTTTCTGTGATTTATCCAAAGCATTTGACTGTATAAATCATAAAATGCTGCTAGATAAATTAGATTATTATGGAATTAAAGGTGTTGCACACAATGATTTCACTCATATCTCATAGATAGGAAACAGAAAGTTGAAATCAATACAACTATGAAATCTACATCGACATGGGGAACTATTAATAATGGAATTCCTCAAGGATCAATATTAGGTCCCCTACTTTTTCTAGTGTTTATAAATGATCTTGCCCCCCTTATAAAAGATGTAGGTCATCCCATATTATTTGCAGATGACACAAGTATAGTAATTACAGCCAATAACTCCAACACATTCCAATCTTCAACAGAGGAAATTCTCTTAAAAATATGTGACTGATTCTCAGTCAATAAATTAGTATTAAATTGTAACAAAACTAACATAATTCAATTTAAATCCTGTCCAAATTCAACGTCGCAAATTTCTAGCGCAATAATTAACAACAACAACAACAACCAAATTTCTTGGCTTAAAAATCGATAATGTGTTAAATTGGAAAAATGATATTAAAGAAATTACCCCCAAACTAA
This sequence comes from Periplaneta americana, assembly GCF_040183065.1. Taxonomy (NCBI): domain Eukaryota; kingdom Metazoa; phylum Arthropoda; class Insecta; order Blattodea; family Blattidae; genus Periplaneta; species Periplaneta americana. The sequence continues at coordinate 5,483,534 of NC_091130.1, read as the reverse complement.
ATTCATCTTGTTTTGCTATTAGATCTATGCAAAAGATAGTAAATATCAATACCTTAAAAACAATATACTTTGCATACTTCCACTCGGTAATGAGTTTTGGAATAATATTCTGGGGATATTCCACAGATAGTAACAATATATTTCTATTACAAAAAAGATTAATTAGAATAATAGTAGGTGCCAAATCTAGGGAATCGTGTAGGACTATTTTCAAAAAACTACAAATAATGCCCATGGCTTGTCAGTATATCTTTTCATTAATAATCTTCCTCGTATGTAATCATGAAAACTTTGTAACTAATTCAACAGTTCATAGCATAATTACACGTCAAAGAAATGACTTTCATACTTCATCGGCAAGTCTATCGTGCTATCAAAAAGGAGTGCGTTATAAGGCAGTAAAAATTTTTAATAGCCTCCCTATCGATATAAAAAATGAAACTCAAAACATGAAATTATTTAGGGCCAAATTAAAGAAGTACCTAATTCCTCACGCCTTCTATTCTGTAGGTGAATTCATGACATTCAATAACACTTCATGAAATTGATACTAAAACTATGTGTTGTACTAGTAGACTATATTGTAAATCTCGTCTCTATATATTTCATCTAGACTAGGACTATAAATTAAGATTTTATAATAGTATTAAGTTTCTTGACTTGTTCCACATTCTAGCTGTAAGCATGTATGAATACCATGGAATGTTAATAAATACAATACAATACAATACACAGGAGTTAAGAGCCTCTAGTCTGAGTCTGCGGTTTATGGACCTGAATTCAATTGCATTAGCTTAAAAAAATGAATTCATTACTTTTTCATATAGGCTTTATCTCAAATTAAATAAACATACACTAGTCGTTAAAATTCAACCGAAAAATATTGCTGGAGAATCTTTATTGTTTGTAAATATTCATATTGTATGTAACTATTGTCCACTGGTTCAGTGGAAGAAGTTCTTATAGCCTTAACTATGCCAACGAACATAAAACATTCTATTGTATTGTATTCTATTCTACCTTAAAATAGAAATTTTCCGTTGCCACTATAAATATTTAATTTTTTATTTCAAAATGTATTCATTTAATTCTAAAACACATGCGCTATACTTACCTGTTGATTTTCGAGTTTGGCATTTTTTCCCGTTATTATATGCTTATTTAAGTTGTGTTAACTCTCGCTAGTGGTTTTATATTTTATTTTATCCGTCTTAGTATTTATTTTATTATTGTAAATATTTTTGTTTTATCACAATTATTATTATTGTTATTATTATTATTATTATTATTATTGTTGTTACTATTATTTATATCATCAGCATTATTATTTGAACCCTGTAAAATTTGTGTAGACTACTGGACTGTACCCGAGCACGAGCATTATGCTCATTTCGGGTATCTATTCATATGTATTCAATTCAAATGTAAATTGTAAATAAATTTGAAATTTGAAATTATATAGAATATGCAGTAAAAATTCTATGTTCCTAACATCAAAATTGAAAGAACCTTTACACTTCGAACCTGACAAAATGTACTGAAAGAAAAAGTGTGAGAAAACAGCTGGTAAAATTTGCATGGATTTCAAGGTCAAGGATACTGCCATTAATATATTGAGTAATTTCAAATGCTTTCGAACGTCGCATGGAATTGAAACTTGCTCAGCATATAAATAAGAAATTACTGATTCATTTTTACAAGAAAATGTAAATGCGATTTTTGCCTAAAAATGACCAAAATTTCACCCACCACCGCCTTAATCAAAGCAACACACGTTTCTGAAACTGTGAGGCTACAGACAGGATTTGAACCACAAACCTGGTCTCTACTTTGAGCTAAAGTTGAGTCTTGGGCGTTGAGTAGATACATCACTGTCGGATTAAACTAAATTTAACCTGTCAAAAATTATACATTCGGTGACAAGTCCGTATATAAAAAACACCGCACACTGAATTTAACACAAACGTAGATGTTATTATCCCTTCTAAATGGAGATGGAATAACAGCGCTCCGAGTGGTGGACCTGAGTTTTTATATCTGATATGATCCTTATTTACAGTAGCGGACGCCATCGCGTTTATTAAGGAGATTTAGGGCCCCAATCCTTGTTTTTCTTGCTGCCCGAGTGCCATAGAATACAGATCATCTATACTCCGCTCCTAATTCACGGCGCTCCAATGAGTGGAGGGAACTGTAGCATGCATTACTGCGGCTCATTGTTAATTTAGACTACAGGGATTGCGTCATTCGGATCCTGCAGGGCTGTGCCGCCGTATCAATCGAGAAGCTCTGGTTTATTTTAGATGGGTTACCTACTGCAGGAATAGCGAACAAATCATTGAGATCACGATTAATAACTGTGTGAGGTCAGTCAGTAAGTCTGTGAATTTATGGGCCCATGAGGTGTGCTAGTCAGTAACAGAGTGGTTAGCGAATCAGTGAATTAATGCATTTGAGAGGTACAGTATGATAGTGACTACAAAACTTAGTGATTGTGAAGAAATGCGTGTGAGAGATGTTAGTGAGAGACCAGAAGACTTAGTGAGTGTGAAATAATGAGTGTAAGAGATAAGTTAGTGAAAGACCATAAGACTTAGTGAGTGTGGAAATATTGAGTGTAAGAGATAAGTTAGTGAGAGACCAGAAGACTTAATGAGTGTGTGAAATAATGAGTGTAAGAGATGAGTTAGTGAGAGACCAGAAGACTTAATGAGTGTGTGAAATAATGAGTGTAAGAGATGAGTTAGTGAGAGACCAGAAGACTTAGTGAGTGTGTGAAATAATGAGTGTAAGAGATAAGTTAGTGAGTGTGTGAAATAATGAGTGTAAGAGATAAGTCAGTGAGTGTGTGAAATAATGAGTGTAAGAGATAAGTTAGTGAGAGACCAGAAGACTTAGTGAGTGTGTGAAATAATGAGTGTAAGAGATAAGTTAGTGAGAGACCAGAAGACTTAATGAGTGTTTGAAATAATGAGTGTAAGAGATAAGTTTGTGTGAGACCAGAAGACTTAGTAAGTGTGTGAAATAATGAGTGTAAGAGATAAGTTTGTGAGACCAGAAGACGTAGTAAGTGTGTGAAATAATGAGTGTAAGAGGTAAGGTAGTGAGAGACCAGAAGACTTAGTGAGTGTGAAATTTTGAGTGTAAGAGATAAGTTAGTGAGAGACCAGAAGACTTACTGAGTGTGAAATAATGAGTGTAAGAGATAAGTTAGTGAGAGACTTAGTGAGCGTGTGAAACAAAGAGTGTGAGAAATAAGTTAGTGGGACACCAGAAGACTTAGTGAGTGTGTGAAACAAAGAGTGTGAGAGATAAGTTAGTGAGACACCAGAAGACTTAGTGAGTGTGTGAAACAAAGAGTGTGAGAGATAAGTTAGTGGGACACCAGAAGACTTAGTGAGTGTGTGAAACAAAGAGTGTGAGAGATAAGTTTGTGGGACACCAGAAGACTTAGTGAGTGTGTGAAACAAAGAGTGTGAGAGATAAGTTAGTGGGACACCAGAAGACTTAGTGAGTGTGTGAAACAAAGAGTGTGAGAGATAAGTTAGTGGGACACCAGAAGACTTAGTGAGTGTGTGAAACAAAGAGTGTGAGAGATAAGTTTGTGGGACACCAGAAGACTTAGTGAGTGTGTGAAACAAAGAGTGTGAGAGATAAGTTAGTGGGACACCAGAAGACTTAGTGAGTGTGTGAAACAAAGTGTGTGAGAGATTTTGTGATATAACCAATATTACTCACATCTTAGGCACTATGCCTTTCTTTAAACTTGCATTATAGTGCAACTAAGTACATAAATAAATATAACGAACGAACCCGAAACAATTAAAGTGGTTGACTTATTACCATAGAGGTAATACCACATTATTTTTAATCCATATTAATTTTTAATCAGTTATTTAACGACGCTGTATCAACTAATAGATTACTTAACATCGGTTGATTTAGTGGCAGTGAGATGATTTACGGCTGAATATTCACCATGAGATTACTTCACATTTGCCTTACAGTTGAGGAGAACATCGAAAAGTCCACACCTATGGAGTAACGGTCAGCGCGTCCGGCCGCGAAACCAGGTGGCCCGGATTCGAATCCCTGTCGGGGCAAGTTACCTGGTTGAGGTTTTTTCGGGGTTTTCCCTCAACCCAATATGAGCAAATGCTGGGTAACTTTCGGTGCTGGACTCCGGACTCATTTCACCGGCACTATCATCTTTATCTCATCCAGACGCTAAATAACCTGAGATGTTCATACAGCGTTGTAAAATAACCCAATTAAAAGAAAACATCGAAAACACGTGATCAGCCCTAGCAGGTATCGAACCCTCGCTGGAGTGCAACTTCGGATGAGGAGGCAAACGCGCTATCGCCACAGCTATGCCGGTGGGTTCGTACTATCTTATTCCATTTCCAGATTTTCTAAAAATGTTTTATATCGATTTAAGAAAAAATCTTGTTGCGTGCTATGTAGATGGCAGTGCATTTCTAAGCCCCCTGTGTCCCTGAGTCATGGCCCTCCGCCTAGTTTTGGATAAGTGAAGAAAATGGAGTCGGATGGTAAGAAAGTGGACGGCAGGCCCTCAGCATGCCGGGCACGCACTTGTATATTGATTTAAGTGTCGGACGCTGCCCGCGATATCAACTTGTTCGTCCAGCTGACCTCCAGGACCACACCAACCCCTCGCACTGCTTTACAACCCTCCTCTTTTTCATCCCCCTCGTAGAGAACATAATATTCTACGTACAAGTAAACTCGTGTCATCTTTTCTTGTCCGCATCCTCCGGAAAATCTGCTCTGTGCTTCACTTGTTTCAATGGATCTTCATCGTATCAATCTCACACCCCAGTAACAACCTTCGCTACACTTTCCTGCAACTTAATATATGTTATATCAGAAAATAGTTTATGCTCGACCATGCCGAAATGTACTAATTATATATCTGGTAGCAGTCCTTTAATGCATGTCATTAAAGTACACCTACTCATTAAAGTACAGGTGTTCAGCCAATGACAAATCAGCTTTGTACCGTTATAAAACCGCAAGTATCGATTATTCTCGGATATGCAATCGAAAGAGAATTAGCGAAAAGTCACGGAGGCTGGAAATTCAATACTGTCGCAGAAGGTTATGTTCTGTTACTATAATAATTAGCGTTAATTGTAAATAATATTGAAATAAATTCAATTGTCAACTCGTTTTTCAATGTCTAATTTAATTTCAATGTTATCTCTGTAGGTTCTTATGGCCTAGCAAGGTCAATGTGGACATCTGTTCCTCGGAAAAAATCAATACTTTCGCGTCTGCGCACATCTCACAACATACGGGACATTGCTCCAGGTCAGATACAATAAAATTAATAATATCAAGTTAGAAATATGATCGAGCATAAAAAGTCGTATGAAACTCGCCTATAATGGTAATTAAGAAGCTCGTATGAAAATTATGAAACTCGCTTGCGCTCGTTTCATAAATATCCATACTCGCTTCTTAATTACCTTCATTATAGGCTCGTTGCATAATGTACTATTATGCTCGACCATGCCGAAATGTAGTAATTATACACCTGGTAGCAGTCCTTTAATGCATGTCATTAAAGTACACCTATTCATTAAAGTTCAGGTTTTCGATTATTCTCGGATATGCAATCGAAGGACGAGGGAAACGTCACGGAGGCTGGAAATCAAATACTGTCGCAGAAGGTTATGTTCTGTTACTATAATAATTAGCGTTAATTGTAAATAATATTCAAATAAATTCAATTTTTCATCTCGTTTTTCAATTCTAAATCAATTTCCAGGTTATACATTCTCTGCATTACATCAAGGTCAATGACATTATTGTTCCTCGGAAAAAATCAGTGCTTTCGCGTCTGCGCACATCTCACAATTTCGAGCTATGAACATGGTCACTTCGGATCTTCTGTCAGATACAAATAAAATAAATACTTCTGAATAATTTCAAGTTAGAAATATGGTCGAGCATAAAAAGTCGTATGAAACTTGCCTATAATGGTAATTAAGACGCTCGTATGAAAATTATGAAACTCGCTTGCGCTCGTTTCATAAACAAACATACTTGCATCTTAATTACTATCATTATAGGCTCGTTGCATAATGTACTATTATTGGACAATATAGTCTTGCAGACTTATGTAACAGCATTTTAATTTTAAAGCACAGTTGTTTGAATTCAATCGGTATTTCATATCTGTAAAAGATTATCAGAGAGATGGTCCTCCTTTCCTACAAGAATCAACATGATAGAAGATTCCACGTTTGGTAATATTCATTGTTCAAAAGGTCCTACAGTTATAATGTTCCGACCTACAAGGTCCAACATACTGAAATGACCTACGTTTGATAAGGACTATTTTCATAAATTGTCCTCTTTCGGAGAAGTCATTATTCAATTACGTCAGGATGTTAAATGTCCTACGTGTTATCTCTTGCGATCCTTCGGATGTTACTCATAACCTCCCTCATTCGTACCTCTCTGACTTTTGGAGGATGCAAATAGTTTTCTGTACCATCTTTTACGACTCTAAGATTTCCCAGATCTGAATTAGTCGTACATCTCGTATTACAGTTCTTCCGATCAAAACATCTCCAATATTTTCTGTAACATTTTCGGTTGTTTTGGTGGTAATGGTGTAGATTAACGCGGTGTAATATTAGTTAGTTTTTTTTTTTTTGACTAGAGATAATTTGAGCCATTCTGACATTCTACATTTTAATTTGACATTCCCATTTGAATGCCATTGCAACGATAAACGATTACCGTAATTTCCCATAACTATGGTCCAGGCACCCAACTATGATCCAAAACGCATTATGTATTACTTAGTCCTCCAAGAGTTCGGTGTTTGCCATTTAAGGCGCCACTGTGATGGAATTATGTTCCCCATAGATGCTTGTATCTACCATTACACCTGGCAATGATATGGATGCTTAACAAGGTCAGTGTGCATCGTTCTATTGAATGAGTGAAGACACGAAATCATTCAGTTTGTGATTGTCTGTTTTATTAAGCTCTCCTCTGTAGAACTGGTACGTTATAGATATATGATTCTTTCTACAATTAAACCTGGCTCTATAGTGTTTACTTTCACGTAATAATTAGACTGGCAGAGGCCAAGGACTCTGCGTGAAAAATGTTTAACCTCAAGGCTACAAGTCAGTCCTCAACTATGTACCACAATTTTTCGTGGACCATAGTTGTATTTCATTTTGAAATATTTGTTTTAATGAAATGTGAACAATTTGATTATTTACTTCTGCAAATACGGTATCTCAGTATATTCTAAAACACCATTTAACATTATAGTCCAGTAAATAAAGAAACAGGCTGTTCCAGCATCAATGGTACTAGCACGAATAATGGTTCGGTAAAACGAAAACTTCAGGGTAGAAGGATCATAACCGTCCCTGTAAGTGACTATGAGAACGATGAAATTGAATTGGATACAGATTGTGATGTTTCCGGTGTATTCTCCATATTTACAGACAGTGAGTCAGATGTGGAAAAGAAGACGAAATCTGTTAAAATAATGCTAAAGGCACATAGTTATATGGTAGTTACTTATGAGGAGGAATTGTGGCCAAGGAAAGTTTTGGAAGTGAAGAACAATGGAGCTGTTGTTTCATGTATAGTAAGAAGCGGCAATTACTGAGGGGAGGCAATATCCGCTATTAGTAACATCTGGGTGGCCACAAAATCAGTTGAACATTTGGAAGAAAATTGAAACAATTTGTAAGTTTTTACACCTTTTAATTATATCCATTGTTTGGCGTTGAAAATAATGTATGTATGTATGTATGTATGTATGTATGTATGTATGTATGTATGTATGTATGTATGTATGTATGTATTTATTCACACTGCAGTGGGTATATACCCGGTGGCAGTGGTAACTAATTACACTCAATAATGACAATTAATAATAAACACAATTAATAAAAAATTCAATTTGAAGCACGATCATTTAAAATAACATTTAAAGTAAATCTATTGTATATCTCAACCCTAAATTCGAACTAAAACCCACGAGTATGATATGTTCATACATGCACAAGTACCTTTCAACACTACACTCATTTCGCTGTCAACTCACTCACTGCACTGGAACTACGACACATTTCACTGATTCTATCCTGATTTCACTAACACTTCAAAAACATTTCACTGTTCAAATACTTTGCACTGCCACTATAAACTATAAAGCTTCACTGACAGATCCTTTGTCTGTCGATCGCCGTTTACTTCAATGGAATATGTTGTATAGTTTAGAAATTATAGGCGCGACAAAACTGGCCTGAAAATGTATCGGTCGACTTTCTGAGATAACACCCTACTACTGGGCCGAATTCATAGACATATTCACGTTAAAAATAAAAATAAATAAATAAATAAAAATGAAAATATTTGAAAATATGCAAACGGTGCTCTCAATTTTTTTTCTGTGATAATAAACAAACTTTCAAAATTTCTACATCTTTTAAGAGAAAAATCGTCGCGTATTTCACAGTTGCCTTCGAAGATAGATTATTCCAATCTCAAACTGTCAATATAGGGGACATCTACAATTCAGTAACATATTACATTCCCTTCCTCTCTTATATCGAAATTTGCACACCTCTACTCCCTCTTACTTATCTGTCCGATTCCACAGTCTTTCTCGGTATCATAACTTAAATACTCGGTCACAATATGATAAAACGCTAGAAATACCACTGCACACATCATCTCTTTATTCTTCATCTTTCACTGTTGCTACTTCTCGTCACTGGAATTCTCTGCCGCCTGAAGTCAAGGGCTGCCGAACTTTAATTTCCTTTAAATGTAAATTAGAAAAATATCTTATGATGAGTTGCCAGACCTAACGCGTTGCAAATATTTAATGGAATGTGTTCCACTGTATTTATTTTTATTTTTTTTGTTTCTTATTTTTATTATCTAAATCATATTTATTTATCACTTAACGCCAATATGTAACCCACTGTGTTGTTTTTTAATTATTAATCTATTTTTTGTGTACATTTTATTCAATTGTCTGTTTCTGGTTTAATTATTTAAATCCTACTCAATTGTAATCTAATACTAATATGTATACTAATGTGTTTATTTTTATTTTTACTGTGTACATTTTTTTATTGAATTATCGGCTTCTGTTTTTATGTGATTCGTATTTGATTCTAACAACATTAATATGTATTCCACTATGTTTATTTTTATTTTATGAGGTACATTTTATGTAACTACCTCTTTTGATCTCATTATGTACCTAAATTGTATCAGTATGTAATTACTTAATTCCGATCCAGTTTTATGTTCAACTGTGCAAGCAAGTTTTAATCCTGGTTGAGTGTAAGAGAAGGTCTTATGGCCTTAACTCTGCCAGGTTAAATAAAGCCATTATTATTATTATTATTATTATTAGTATTATTATTATTACTATTATTATTACTATTATTACTGTATTATTATTATTACTATTATTACTGTATTATTATTACTATTATTACTGTATTATTATTATTATTATTACTATTATTATTACTGTATTATTATTACTATTATTACTGTATTATTATTATTACTACTATTATTACTGTATTATTATTACTATTATTACTGTATTATTATTACTATTATTACTGTATTATTATTATTACTATTATTACTGTATTATTATTATTACTACTATTATTACTGTATTATTATTACTATTATTACTGTATTATTATTATTACTACTATTATTACTGTATTATTATTACTATTATTACTGTATTATTATTATTACTATTATTACTGTATTATTATTATTACTACTATTATTACTGTATTATTATTACTATTATTACTGTATTATTATTACTATTATTACTGTATTATTATTACTATTATTACTGTATTATTATTATTATTATTACTACTATTATTACTGTATTATTATTATTATTATTACTATTATTACTGTATTATTATTATTACTACTATTATTACTGTATTATTATTACTATTATTACTGTATTATTATTATTACTATTATTACTGTATTATTATTACTATTATTACTGTATTATTATTATTACTACTATTATTATTGTATTATTATTACTATTATTACTGTATTATTATTACTATTATTACTTATTATTATTACTATTATTACTGTATTATTATTACTATTATTACTGTATTATTATTATTACTACTATTATTACTGTATTATTATTACTATTATTACTGTATTATTATTATTACTACTATTATTACTGTATTATTATTACTATTATTACTGTATTATTATTATTACTATTATTACTGTATTATTATTATTACTACTATTATTACTGTATTATTATTACTATTATTACTGTATTATTATTACTATTCTTACTGTATTATTATTACTATTATTACTGTATTATTATTATTACTATTATTACTGTATTATTATTACTATTATTACTGTATTATTATTACTATTATTACTGTGTTATTATTATTATTACTACTATTATTACTGTATTTTTATTACTATTATTACTGTATTATTATTACTGTATTATTATTACTATTATTACTGTATTATTATTACTATTATTACTGTATTATTATTATTACTATTATTACTGTATTATTATTACTATTATTACTGTATTATTATTACTATTATTACTGTATTATTATTACTATTATTACTGTATTAATATTATTACTATTATTACTGTATTATTATTATTACTATTATTACTGTATTATTATTACTATTATTACTGTATTAATATTATTACTATTATTACTGTATTATTATTACTATTATTACTGTATTAATATTATTACTATTATTACTGTATTATTATTACTATTATTACTGTATTATTATTATTACTATTATTACTGTATTATTATTATTATTACCATCATTATTATTCCACTGTTATTCTGAATCATCCTGTAGACATAGACGGGGAATCTTCTAGGACGTGTAAGTAATATGTAGTAAATCTCACAAAATATCACATTTCTTAAGTTCGATTTGAATGGGATTCGGAGCAGGGGAAGCAGAAAATGATTGCTGCGATTGTGTATTGATCTAGGGACCTCTGGGGACGGGAGGGCTTAGGGCCGGTCAGTTGTCCTGCCAATTGTAGCGGGACGCGCGTCGCTTCTTTCTTGTTTTTAATAAAAGCAGCGCGCTCCGTGTTTACATTCCGTGTACACAACTCCGTAACCATGGCGACGTGCTCGGGGTTTTAATTTAGCAGGAAATAGACTTGTGCCAGGTGGTTGCGAAGACGGATTAAGAAGCTTACGGTTCGATTCCTGGCAGATGAAACTCAGTACAGTACGTTTACAAACAAATTTCACTTCTCCGTCAAGAACGTTTAATTCAGTGAGCTACAATAGTTTCATTCATTGTTTCTTTTTAAGTAAAATGGCTATATATAAATGATGAAACGATATTATGACGGCTATAGAGCTGTTATGGAGCGATTATACCCCAGAGGGTTTTGTTTCTAGTATGCTCGCCCGCTTATCACTATTGTTTATACCAGGTATTGCAGTGATATATAAATTCAATTTGAAGAAGAGACTTGTACTTAAAAGACTGTGATCGAATATATTTAAATGTTTTCATTAAATTTATTACTAATTTATATAGTTAGTCCACGTTGATAAAGACGATTAATTTAGAAGAATATAACAATTTAACACTCACTGTCATGACTCATTTGTGTAAAATATCAAATAATCTATATTATATCTCGTGACCAGAATATTGTACGAAATAGAAATATTAAAATCTGAAATTCATTCTTTGAAGAGGTGGAAAATTCAAATTTCTTGGAGCAACAGTAACAAATATAAATGACACTCGGAAGGAAATTAAACGCAGAATAAATATGGGAAATGCCTCTTATTATTCGGTTGAGAAGCTTTTATCATCCAGTCTGCTGTCAAAAAATCTGAAAGTTAGAATTTATAAAACAGTTATATTACCGGTTGTTCTGTATGGTTGTGAAACTTGCTTCCTAATTTGAGAGAGGAACAGAGATTAAGTGTGTTTAAGAATAAGGTTCTTAGGAAAATATTTGGAGCTAAGAGGGATGAAGTTACAGGAGAATGGAGAAAGTTACACAACACAGAACTGCACGCATTGTATTCTCCACCTGACATAATTAGGAACATTAAATCCAGATTTTGAGATGGGCAGGGCATGCAGCACGTATTGGTGAATTCAGAAATGTATATAGAGTGTTAGTTGGAGGTCGGAGGGAAAATGAACTTTGGGGAGGCGGAGACGTAGCTGGGAGGATAATATTGAAATAGATTTGAGGGAGGTGGGATATGATTGTAGAGAGAGGATTAATGTTGATCAGGATAGGGACCGATGGCGGGCTTATGTGAGGGCGGCAATGAACCTCCGGGTTCCTTAAAAGCCAATAAGTAAGTAAGTAAGTAAGTATTACCGGTAGTTCTGTATGGTTGTGAAACTTTCACTCTCACTTTAGAGAGGAACAGAGATTAAGGGTGTTTGAGAATAAGGTGCTTAGGAAAATATTTGGGGCTAAGCGGGATGAAGTTACAGGAGAATGGAGAAAGTTACACAACACAGAACTGCACGCATTGTATTCTTCACCTGACATAATTAGGAACATTAAATCCAGATGTTTGAGATGGGCAGGGCATGTAGCACGTATGGACGAATCCAGAAATGCATATAGAGTGTTAGTTGGGGGCAGGAGGGATAAAGAACTTTGGGGAGGCCGAGACTTAGATGGGAGGATAATATTAAATTAGATTTGAGGGAGGTGAGATATAATGGTAGAGACTGGATTAATCTTGCTCAGGATAGGGACAAATGGCGGGCTTATGTGAGGGCGGCAATGAACCGGCGAGTTCTCTAAAGGTCATAAGTAATCAAATAATCTGTTGTTATGAAATATGTGTTAAAACGAAGATTTATGTTGGGTACATTATGGGCTGTACTACGCCTGTTGACTCTAATGTTCGGATTCATTCCTGTTTTATTCCGATATACATTCCCCTTGCACAGAAAAGTTATATTCCTTAATTTTCTAAAATGACCGCGGGTTGAAGACTTGAAGAACCTAGACAAAGAGGGAGTACCTGACATCATTTTTAATGTATGACTCTGTGAATACCAAGGTGTTAAAACATCTATAATCGCCAAGAACCATCCGAACACAAAAGTCACTAACTAATTTACTTACTGGTTTTTAAGGAACCCGGAGGTTCATTCCCGCCCTCACATAAGCCCGCTATCGGTCCCTATCCTGAGCAAGATTAATCCAGTCTCTATCAATATATCCCACCTCCCTCAAATACATTTTAATATTATCTTCCCATCTACGACTCGGCCTCCCCAAAGGTCTTTTTTCCTCCCACCTAACACTCTATATGAATTTCTGGATTCGCCCATACGTGCTACATGCCCTGCCCATCTCCAACGTCTGAATTTAATGTTCCTAATTATGTCAGGTGAAGAATACAATGCGTGCAGCTCTGCGTTGTGTAACTTTCTCCATTCTCCTGTAACTTCATCCCTCTTAGCCCCAAATATTTTCCTAAGAACCTTATTCTTAAACACCCTTAACCTATGTTCCTCTCTCAAAGTGAGAATCCAAGTTTCACAACCATAAAGAACAATCGGTAATATAACTGTTTTATAAATTCTAACTTTCAGCTTTTTGACAGAAGACTGGATGATAAAAGCTTCTCAACCGAATAATAACAGGCATTTCCCATATTTATTCAGCGTTTAATTTCCTCCTGAGTGTCATTTATATTTGTTACTGTTGCTCCAAGATATTTGAATTTTTCCACCTCTTCGAAGGATAAATCTCGAATTTTTTTTAGTTCCATTTCGTACAATATTCTGGTCACGAGACATAATCATATACTTAGTCTTTTCGGGATTTACTTCCAATCCTATCGCTTTACTTGCTTCAAGTAGAATTCCCGTGTTTTCCCTAATCGTTTGTGGATTTTCTCCTAACATATTGACGTCATCCGCATAGACAAGCAGCTGATGTAACCCGATCAATTCCAAACCCTCTGTGTTATCCTGAAGTGACAAAATCACTATTATCTATCACAGTTATTTTTACGGAACTGTGATAGAAGAACGGTGTCACACCCCACCTCCAGTGTACTGTGCTCTGAATGGCGAGAAGATAGGAGAAGACAAAAACTTCAGAAATTTCCGTATACCGAAATGGTTTTGTAACCAGTAGAGTACGGGAGGGGATTGTCGGATAGGTCTGGTAATGTCGGATAATCTCGGATAACATATTTCTTTTCCAATGAATGGTGCAATGTGATGTGAAAATAATGCATTACGTTCTCTACAAGTAGACGAACATCTGTATGAATAGCCATTACTGTTGAGTGCTTCACTGTGTGTGAATAGCGTGTTTTCAACGTTTCTGCAAAAAAAAAAAAAAAAAAAAAAAAAAAAAAAAAAAAAAATTTCAGGGTAAGTAATGTGATTTATTCCTTACAAGTTATTCTTATATTTATACAACATGGTATGTACTGTTTGATATACCATAGATAAGGCTTCTTAATTCTCTAATTGCAGAAATGCTATCGACAACATGTTTCATGCAGCTGGCTTGTTTTACTGTTTGTGAAGAGTCGGCCAATGTCGGATACTAGCTGAGGGCAATGTCGGATACTAGCCGAGGGCAATGTCGGATACTAGCCGAGTGCAATGTCGGGTACTAGCCGAGGGCAATGTCGGATACTAGCCGAGGGCAATGTCGGGTACTAACCGAGGCCAATGTCGGATACTAGCCGAGGGCAATGTCGGATACTAGCCGAGGGCAATGTCGGCTGTCTTTCAATGCTGCTCGCTACATCAAAGCTGCCTTAAACCCATTTATATGTTTTCTATAACAAACCACTACATTTTTACTCATGGGTATTTTTAATTAATGTAAGTAATTAATTTTCTAATTAATCGAATATTATGAAGTAACTAATTGTTTCTTCTTCTGATATATTTAGACGCCTAAATTAAAAGAAAAAAGAGATTCAGTCTAAAAAAATGGAAGACTGAAGATATGGTAAATGCCATTGTAGCAGTACGGGAGAAAATAATGGGCTATCTTGCTGCTTCCAAGAGATTCAATGTACCTCGATCAACATTATTTGATTATGTACTGTCCAACTCTGAGCCCACCAAAGCCGTTAAATCGAAACTTGGACGAAAACCAATACTCCCAGCTTCGCTTGAAGAGAAGCTAGTTGACTATGTGTTAATGATGGAGAGAAAATATTTTGGATGAACCAGAAATGATGTTAAAAGGCTTGCATATCAGTTGGCTAAACAGAACACTATTGTAAGAGTTTCTGATATGCAATATATTATTTTGTGCGAGATCGTGCGTATTTGCTTGTTTTCCGCACAGAACCAATACGCGGTAAGTGTGAAATACCACATTGAGTATTCCCAACGTAACACACATAACAATTTCCCTCTTCTTACCGCTTAAGCGCGACATTCATTTGACTGCTTTAGGCTTTTAACATATTATTTTTAGAGACGTTTAACATAGTAATAATTATAAATTGGAAACTTACCACTGCAATTTCATCTAAATTGCACTGTTAATTATTGTTTTTAAATATTTTCAAAAATTAAGTAAAGTCTACTACTCCACGAAACTTACTGCATTCCTGATACAAGTAACATTAAGGAAGCCGTGAAAAAATCAACAAGTTTCCAGATGCCGATGTTATTACTGCAATATTTTATATAAATAATATTGTTAAAATATTAAAATGAAAAATAAATCATTACATAACCTTACCGTTTGTTTTAAGTTCGCATTTATAGACTGGGGGAAAAAAAAAACAGACGTATATCACGGCCTGCTGGAGTATAGTAAACACAGAAAACATTTTATAGCAACAATGTTGAAGAAAGGTATTAAGTTTTTCGAAGTTGCCGTCATTAAACACAAACCAACATGGAGATTTCATTGCAACTAATTAGAAATTCGCCTTTCAGGTATGTAATAAACGATCTTCGCATAAAATAATGTGCGACACACGAGCGGAATGTTTGTTTTCATGTTCTCGGAAATTAAAAAAGCTCAACTACGTTTCGCTTTTTCAATCTTTTCCTCGACCATGAAAACGTCAACATACCGCTCTTGTAATGTGTATTACTATTAAATACATTATCATACCTCTTACATAATAATGTCTAATGTATCCGACATTAGCTTCCCATTCTGTCAGTGATGATATTATTTCTGTTTTGTCTTTGAAAGTTATACAGCAAATACATATTATGTAAATTACCTAATACTTATGTACAATCTGCAGGAACCCCAAGAGGGTATTATAATACTAAGTAATTCCAGTTTTAACTTTTTTCAATTACCTTTATTTTGAAACATCAAAATGGTATCCGACAATACCCTCCCTTACTCTACGTTTACGCAATGCATTTTAATATTATTTAATTAACAGCAACGTGTAGTATATCCTCGTTATAAGGAACCCGTCGCATATTGGCGACGTTCCCGCGTTCCTAGTTGCAGAGCAGTGGCTACTTGTTCGGATGTAATATCGGGAGTCCCGTGGGAACCCCGGCAGCTGTCCCTTGAATTGATCCCGACGGACCAGTCTCATATTGAAGCCCAGACCATTATTTTCAACAGAGAGCGTCCGCTCTAACTTGCAACGAAAATATTCCGCATGGAAATTTTACTTGGACTTTTTATTCATTTCCTCAACTCTAAATTTATACGCTTCTTCCCCCCCCTCTCCCCATCCATATGCCCGTAGTGGTTTTTTTAATAGACCTTACATCCTGGGCCAACCCCACTTTTTGAACAACCCCCTTCTCACCCTCTCTTTATTCCCAGTCAATCCTCACAATTTGTGTTGAATGCAACAGACGCCCTCTTGGATTCTATTTGTGTATGTTTTGTGTGATTTTTCCTGCTGTTTCTCTCGTATCATCAATTATATAGCTGAAACATTTACTGGTAGAGAGTTTCTGTTAACAGCAATTTCAGTTTCTGGACTCTGACGTATTTTCGCAGCTGAATTCGTAAAAGGCTCATCCCAAACTGACGGGTTCTCACTAAATGGGACAGGGTTTAAATTCAGGGAATGTACTCCCGCTTTTTCTCTTTAATATAGTGAATATAGGGCATGTTTTCTATAGGTACATAATCAAGTTTCGCTCTATGTTATCAATTAATAATTCTTCTTTGTTGTATACACTCTTTTAAGGGGAGAGGATGGTATTTCTTAAAACGTTTTTCCTAGTTGGTGTAAATTATTAATTTTTTGTATGTAGAGAGCTCATAGTTGTGGCAACTCAACCAAATAAAAATGTTTTGAAAAAAAAATAATTTTTGGGGCCCAAATTTGAAAAAAAAAAATACCAATGCAGGATTGTACTAAAACCGATATATCTAAACCGTTTTTAAAGATAGATTCAAACAGTTTTTTGCAATGTATTTGCAAAAGCATGTTCTACAAACTGTCTGTAACAGAATTTTGATATTAGTCCCTACGTTTGTAAAATAAACAATTGAAATGTAGTAGGCCTAACAGTTTTCTGATTTCCTTTCTTGCAAACAAACGGACGTATTTTTAAAATGAAATAAATTAACAAAATTCTGTTACAGAGAAACGTTTCCTAATAGTCTAAAGAATGTGTGTTCTAAATTTCATGCATGTATCTTTAGTAGTTCAGAAGTTATATCCATTTTGTCTGGCAATGTGGCAAAAAAATGAAGTTACTGGAAACCGATAAAAGCGGGCGTTTGATTTAAAAATCCATAGCGCAGGAAGTTTAAAAATGACGTCTCAACATCCGATAAGGGCACAAATACCCACAAAATGTTATGCAATGCATTCCATCAAAGGGTATTTTAAAGAAAAAAAGAATTTGAAAATTTAATTTACTGGAAACAACAATAAAAGTGGGTGAGTGATTTAAAAATCCATAATGCAGGAAGTGTAAAAATGGCGATCCACACATATCACAGGGTATTTTAAAGAATTTTTTTTTTTTTTTGAAAATTTAGTCATTTTTCATCAAAAATACCATCCTCTCCTCTTAACACTTACATAATTACTGATTAAATTGATAACTTATTTACTGTGTTAATATTATAAAATTACCTGGCTGAATACTTTCGAAGTGGTATTCTTCATTTTCAGAAACCTAGTGAATGTCCCGCGATATCTTCTGGTTTTCTGTTGTGGTGAGGTGTGTTCATGAAAGGGGTGTGTATTTTGAAATTCAGTTGAATGTTCAAGACGTGTAGTATATATACAGGGCTATTCAAAAAGAAGGAGCAGATTTGAGAGATTTATTTCTTCCAAACTACAAAATATAGAAACACAATTCCAACGTTCCTGGACAGACGAAAGTTTAAATTTTGAACATTCCGGGTATTTATGCTGAAGAAATTGTTCGACAATGCAAAATTTTAGTAGATCTCGGAATTTTAATTGATAGAGGAATAAAAATCAATTTTCTGGTATTTGCCGACGATATGATTGTAATACAAGATACTGAAAGAAAACTTCAAAAAGCAGTATATGAAGTGAATAAAATATGCCAGAAGCATAACTTTAAAATATCAAATACAAAAACAAAAGTAATGGCATTTCAAGGCAAAAATACTGTAAGATCTAAGATTGAAATAGATAATAAAGTAGTAGAATAGGTAACAAATTTTAAGTACCTGGGATGTGATGTGAGTTACAAAAAGGATAATGATATAAAAATAAAATTACATTCATTCCAGACAGTATGTGGCACAATTAATAGAACTTTGAATAATAAAAGCAGAAAGGAAACAAAAATGAAATTCTACAATGTAATGGCAGTCCCTACTCTTTTATATGGAAGTGAAAGTTGGGTTGCAACAAAACCTGAAGTTAGTAAAATACAAGCGGCAGAGATGAGATTCTTGCGAAAAGTAAAAGGATGCACGAAATTGGATGGAATTAGAAATGAAGATATTAAGCAGGAACTAGGAGTATACCCACTTATTGATAAAATATACAATTACAGGCAAGATTAGAAATTACATGTAGAGAGAATGGACGACTACAGACTTCCTAAGAAAGCAATAAATTATAAACCAAAAGGACGAAGAGATCAGGGACGACCAATGAAAAGATGGAGCGACCTTTGAAGCCGGAACGGGCAATTGCCCATACCATGAAGTGAAGAAGAAGAAGAAGACATTCCGGGTAGAAGTTCCAATCACTACCGCATTGGCGCTTTTGATTGTCATGCGCGGCCGCATTGGCGCTGTTGATTGTCTATAGTAAAATGGCGACACAACAGGAAAAAGCATTTTTTGTGCTGCAGTTAGCAAAACTAGAGTCCATTATTGAAGTCCAACTTGCTTTTCGCCGTCAGTTTAATAAACAACATTCTCGTCATAAGCAGATTTACCAGTAGCATCGAAAATTCGTAGAAGATGGTTGCATCTGCAAACAGAAAAGCACGGGATGTCCACGTTGGATTGGAAGAGGAGGAGGAGAAGATCAACTTCATCGCCGGTGGCCTCCCAGGTCTCCAGATCTCACTCCTTGTGATTTTTATCTGTGGGGCTACGTAAAAGACCGTGTTTTTATCCCTCCTATGCCTGACTCTCTTGAAAGTCTGCGACATCGAATTGTTGAAGCTGTGAATTCGGTAACTAGAGATCAGCTGATTCGTGTGTGGCAAGAAATGAGCCACCGTTTTGATATTTGTCGTGTAACACATGGTGCTCATATTGAATGCATACAACATTCAATCTTTCTCTGTCCAGGAACGTTGGAACGTTGGAATTGTGTTTCTATCTTTTGTAGTTTGGAAGAAATACATGTTTGAAATCTGCTCCTCCTATTTGAATAGCCCTGTATATATATATATATATATATATATATATATATATATATATATATATATATATATATACACATATATATGGTCACGCCATCCTCATTGAATAATCAAGATTTCTTTTGTAACGTGTGGCTTTACTTCTGAAATAACAATTGGCCCATATTTGTTCTCGTAGAAGACAACAATGAAATAATAAACTGTCACAAACCGGTAACGTTACTGCAGTATGCTATAGAACTTCGTCACATCTACTTTGAGGAATTCTGAGAAACAAGATCTTCATGCAAGATGGCTCACCATCCTAGATACACACATCCAAACAATTACAGGCACTTTTGACGATCGTGTCATCAGTAGGCACATTCGAAAAAAATATGACCTCCACGGTCTCCAGATTTCATTCCTGCCGACGTTTGGTTGTGGGGTTACTGTAAAGAACGAGTTTTTGCGGCACATCAAAACAACCCTAAAGCAACTGAAATATTGCATGGTGTCGCAGAAAGAAGCGCATTTGTTGAACAAGAGAATGGTGATCATATTACCTTACTTTTGAAGGAACCAAATTCTAACTTTTGCCCAATATAGTGATGTTTTTCGTGACTTAAATATTATAGTAGTTATTTATAAAGTTTTAAAGGTTGAAGCGATTTTGTATCATCTCATACATTTCCTGTAAAGTTTTCTGAGAAAACTTCGTTAAAAAGTACCTCCTCTTTGATCTAAACAAAGAAAGAACAAAGTACATATTTTTCTTTCTACTTTCGTAACACGTTTTTAAATTACTGCATTATTTCTTCTCTTGTATTATCATTACATTTTGTTTTGTTTTCAGTTTTCATGATTCATTACTAGCGGTTATGTAAACATGTATAATTAAATTTATTGTTCCAAATAAAATACTTTAAATTTTCCTTCCCTGCAGATATTCTATAATAGGAACTTAATATTTTTACAAAATAATTATTATGAAACAACTCTCTTACCCTGAAGCTAATGGGTTAGAGTTTATTTCTTTCGTTCAACTCGTCCAAATGTAATCTACATACGCAATATGTTTATGTGATATTTTTCTCCTTGTAGCCTTTTCCGTTCTTAAGAAAGATCATATCGCCTTCTTCTTCCAGGTCTTCCAATATCCCTAAATCCACTTGATTAGTAGTTCATCGGCATTTTTGGGACTCTGTTTCCATCCATTCGTAATACATGTTCATACAGATTTGTTTTATGATTTATGATCATAACATTCAAGTTGTAAAAACTGTCTTCTTTACCCCATTATCTCCTGGCTTAGTTGCCTCATGAGTGTTGCTGTCATGATGTTCAAAGCTGTCTGCGGACAGTTGACTAAACAGGAATAATACTGTGTTATTGTTTCGTGATGAGACAAAGAGTAGCAGAAATTCAAATGCTTATTCTAACAACAGTACGAACCACAGCCTAATTCTAATGCTATGAGTTAGGTTATGAAGTAATATAACTTATGTGACTAACAAGGAAACGTTCAACATTGGAAGGTTGGAGAGGACCTTCAAATTGTATACACTGAAAGGTCGCATTTATAGCAATATATATATATATATATATATATATATATATATATATATATATATATATATTGAAATCGACCTATAAGACAGTTAAATAGAACTTGGAATATTAGTAGTAGTTTGGAAGAAGGAAAGGTCTGTGTAGCGAGGCAATGACTGGCAAGTACGCAGTCTGACATCGAACACAGCTCTGTACTGTAGCTATAGAGCTGTAGGTTTAATTTGAGAGAAACGGAATACCATTCTAGTCTAATTGTTCACGTGATGGGACTTTGCACCATATACAGGAGCAATTAGTAATTTCAATTAAATTATGTATTTATTCATTTATTTATCTATTTATTTATTTATTCATTCATTCATGTATTTATTTATTTATTTATTCATTCATTCATGTATTTATTTATTTATTTATTCATTTATTTATCTATTTATTTATTTATTCATTCATTCATGTATTTATTTATTTATTCATTCATGTATTTATTTATTTATTTATTCATTTATTTATCTATTTATTTATTTATTTATTCATTCATTCATGTATTTATTTATTTATTCATTCATTCATGTATTTATTTATTTATTTATTCATTCATGTATTTATTTATTTGTTTATTTATTTATTCATTCATTCATTCATGTATTTATTTATTCATTCATTCATTCATGTATTTATTTATTCATTCATGTGTTTATTTATTTCTTCATTCATTCATTCATGTATTTATTTATTCATTCATGTATTTATTTATTTCTTCATTCATTCATGTATTTATTTATTCATTCATATATTTATTTATTTCTTCATTTATTCATGTATTTATTTATTCATTCATGTATCTATTTATTCATTCATTCATGTATTTATTTATTTCTTCATTCATTCATTCATTCATATATTTATTCATTCATTCATTCATGTATTTATTTATTCATTCATGTATTTATTTATTTATTCATTCATTCATGTATTTATTTATTTCTTCATTCATTCATTCATTCATGTATTTATTTATTTCTTCATTCATTCATTCATTCATTCATATATTTATTCATTCATTCATTCATGTATTTATTTATTCATTCATGTATTTATTTATTTATTCATTCATGTATTTATTTATTTATTTCTTCATTCATTCATTCATTCAAGTATTTATTTATTTCTTCATTCATTCATGTATTTATTCATTCATGTATTTATTTATTCATTCATTCGTTTATTTTTTTATTCATTCATTCATGTATTTATTTATTTCTTCATTCATTCATTCATGTATTTATTCATTCATTCATTCATGTATTTATTTATTCATTCATTCATTCGTTTATTTATTTATTCATTCATTCATGTATTTATTTATTCATTCATTCGTTTATTTATTTATTAATTCATTCATGTATTTATTTATTTATTTTATTTTAATCTGACAGGATTAAGGCCGTAAGGCCTTCTCTTCCATCCCACCAGATAGCACATATAAATACAAAAAAGAAATTCAGACGCTGATGAAAATAATACAAATTAAATTAAAGCCCTATAGAGGGTCAACAGGGTCAAAAGAACACTATAGAGCTCTCATCGAGCTAATACAAGAAAAGAAAGAAAGAAAATAGAGATAGCAATGATGATAGTGATAACTGATAATAATAATAATAATCTCAAACGTCTGGATTTAATGTTCCTAATTATGTCAGGTGAAGAATACAATGCGTGCAGTTCTGTGTTGTGTAACTTTCTCCATTCTCCTGTAACTTCATCTCTCTTAGCCCCAAATATTTTCCTAAGCACCTTATTCTCAAACACCCTTAAATGCATTACATATTAATTGTCAATTTTACAGCAGCATAGTTACAATATTTACTGTATGTCATGGGTTAAGCCGAAGTTGTGCAACCTGACAGGTGTTCAACAAGCAGTTCCATCAGCTAGAATGTGATTGTTTAATTTAAATTTGAATTTTGATATTGTCCGACAGTCTCTGACATGGTCAGGCAGAGAGTTCCAGAGGCGTGGAATAGATATGCTGAAAGATGATGAGTAGAAGGCTGTTCTGTGCAGAGGAATAGAGAGAAGGTACATTTTCCGGGTTCGAGGTAGTGAAAGGTAAACGAAATGAGATGCTATGTAAGAGAGTGTTAACCAATTGAAGAAAACCTCAAGTTACTATTGGAAATACTGGTTACTTACTAGCTATTTATTTTTGTATTTCAAAGAGAGAGGGTTATATCGATGCATAATTACTAAAATAAAGGCAAGTTATCAATTTGTCTAATTAGTAAATGAATAGAAAATTTATGTTGTACATTACTTAAAATAATCTTGAGGTGTGAATGTAACTTCACATAGGATGAAGGAAATATCATATGTATATGGGTATAATTTCCTGCACGGGAATATAATAACTACAGTGAAAGCTCTTGAGTTCGACAGAAATCAAGTTCGACATCCTATAGTTCGACTGCTTACGTAGGAGAATTAGACACGCCCCTACACTGGCACTAAGAAATGGGTTTGCCATTTGAATGGGAATTGGTCCTGTGTCTTGTAGTGATACTTTTGTTAAAGGAAAACAGAATATTTTATTGATTAGGACATCCATATTTAATCACTGATTTTAAATTAATGAACTCTTCTTCTTCTATTTGGGAATTGTGCCGTTTTTGAGACGGAACTGTCGAAACCCACTGCGGTACTAGAAGCGCATACACAAGTCTGGGGGCGGGCAGGAAATGCAAGTACAGTACTGTATTCGTTGATGGATAACCAATAAGAATTTGTATTCATTTCACTTGCCACACCCACTACCCATATTGGACTGAATTTTCAATTCTGTTCAGTCGAACTTAGGAGAGTCCGCTGTACTTCTGCACATGACAATAGTACAATAACAATAATGTAATAATACAATAATAATAAAATAGTAATACAATAATAATAATAATAATAATAATAATAATAATAATAATAATAATAATAATAATAATAATAAAACTTCACATAGCTAAAAGTATTCAAAATTACATTAGACTTTTCAAAGAAAGTGTTTATTTTATTTATACTATGATTTTATTAAATGTATTTTACATTGAGAACTTGATACATAATATAAAAAATATAACTAATAGTAATTGTTTAGTCACAGCATAATTGATTACTACAAATTTATCATCTAATATTACATTATGCAACGAGCCTATAATGGTAGTAAATAAGAAGCGAGAATGGAAGTTTATGAAACGAGCGCAAGCGAGTTTCATAATTTTCATACGAACTTCTTAATTACCATTATAGGCGAGTTTCATACGCCTTTTTATGCTCGACCATATTTCTAACTTGAAATTATTCAGATGTATACATTTTATTTGTATCTGACAAGATCGGAAATGACCTTGTTCTAGGTCGTGAATTGTGAGATGTGCGCAGACGCGAAAGTATTGATTTCTTCCGAGGAACAATAATGTCATTGACCTTGACGTAGTCCCGTTAAACTTGATAATATTATAATATTATAACCTTGATTATTGAATTCGACATTGAAAAACGGGATGACAAATTGAATATATTTGAATATTATTTACAATTAACGCTAATTATTATAGTAACAGAACATAACCTTCTGCGACAGTATTGGATTTCCAGCCTCCGTGACTTTTCGCTAATTCTCTTTCGATTGCATATCCGAGAATAATCGATACTTGCGGTTTTATAACGGTACAAAGCTGACCTGTCATTGGCTGAACACATGTAAGCTGAGTTATCATTGGCTGAAGACCTGTACTTTAATGAGTAGGTGTACTTTAATGACATGCATTAAAGGACTGCTACCAGGTGTATAATTAGTACATTTCGGCATGGTCGAGCATAAAATAATTTATCCTGTGCTACCATTCCTTTTATTTATAATCTCGAGTCCTGCAATATTGAAGTTACAATATACATGAACCATAGTGTTAAGTAGACTTCGTGGAATTGCCACGAGAATCGCAAGGTTTACTGCGAACGCGGTATAGACTGTATGAGAAGGGGGCATGCGAGGGATGGAGTATGCCTCTGTTGTAAACACTGGGCAGTATACTACGGTTACAATAAAACCTGTATCCTGCATTCAAGAAATATAATGAATGATCATTGAAGTAGGAAATGTCTAAACATGTAAATACACAATTATTTTGCAGTGAGATATATTAACTCTTAAAATTTAATGTAATATACTCACATCATCCTTGAATATGTGCATTGCGGTGAAGAGTTACGTACATTTTGAGCGACTGCAAAGTGAACCTCCTCCGATGGTCATTTAAACAGTTTTTATTTTGCGAAAATATACGTTCAACATCGCACGATGTAATACGTACATATTTGAAGAACGGAAAGTCACTACTTTTTAGTACACCAAGTTCAGATGTCTTGTCGTGACCTGATAGTACATCATTTATAATACGAAGTTGTGAATAGGTAGAATTTTTAGCAATAACGTTTCTCAACTTACATTTTTTCTGAAGTTAGTGAATTGTTATTTTGGACAACGGTTTGTGATACTTTATGCACTATATTAAGGGCTTCTGAGAGTTGTAGTTTAGACGATTCTAACAGGATGATGCATTTTGACACGATTTTAAAATCAGAATCAATGAACAGAATATCTTCCAATTGTTTAGAAGACAATGATTTTACAGCTGCAACAGCGAAACTGTCTTTGCTATCCAATGCATCAATTACCTCCATTATTTTGCCGCAATGTTCTACATAATAAATCCAACCACGTTCCCCAACGGGTCAAGACTGGCTGCGGGGGTAAGGGTATTCCAGGGGCATTGTACGTAATATGTTTGATTGAATACTTGTCTGCACTGAACAAATGTTAAGCTTTGACTATTCCAACCACAGTAATGCAAAAACAAGTGCTTACATAGGTATACATTAGCTGTAGCTGCTCTATCTATTTGGACCGGTCACATCTCTTAACATGAACTGCTTATACTACGAGACCGGGCGGTTGCTCACCTCCTCTATACTACCGTACATCGGCAACCTGATTGCATGCTGCGTGTGGCAATTCAACGAAGTCTACTGATAAGTTTGCTATGAGCTGGGATAAATATAAGAATTTCGCTTCATATGAAGTGAAAATACATCTCATATCCTTCATTAAGTCCACGCCTGTGGAGTAACGGTTAGCACGTGTAGCCGCGAAACCAGGTGGCCCGGGTTCGATTCCCGGTCGGGGAAAGTTACCTGGTTGAGGGTTTTTCCGGGGTTTCCCCTCAACCCAATATGAGCAAATGCTGGGTAACTTTCGGTGTTGGACCCCGGACTCATTTCACCGGCATTATCACCTTCATCTCATTCAGAAGCTAAATAACCAAAGCTGTTGATAAAGCGTCGTAAAATAACCTACCACAACAACATCCTTCATTAATTACTTCTCTTAACATATACTCATACTCCCCATTTTAAACTGTAACAAAAATGAAACATTCGAATCAACAGAACTCTAGTTTCATTTACGAAACTGGGTGGCGTATTCTACGTGCCAATGAACTCAGAATTTTTATACACAATTGAAACCAGGTATCATAAATTTACACATACCACGGCCTCCTAATTTAACAATTAAATTCAATACATAAAGTAGGCAGTTTTTGTAGTATAGGACTGGCACATATTCTGTTGCCATGGTGATCTTGTTTTCTTGATCATGTAGCTCTTTAGATAATTGGCTGTATCGGTGTTTTCCTGGTTTATACTGATTTCTACCACGGCGCTGCACGAAACAAAGACGTCACGCCGATAATTGTACGAGGAATATTCTCGCCGTGTCTCATCGCCAACTGTTTGCGTAGGCGAGCAATAAATCCTGCTTGCGTTACAGTATAAAAAGGGACTGAGCACTACGGATTCGATTGTGGCCTGCAAAGTTTACGTGGGAAAGCAGTGCTACCAACGTCACAGCGAAGGAGGAGCTGATAAAACATTGACACTACCGCTGTGTCAGCACTGGCAGAAAACATGGCTCGGAATTGTTCACGAAGGACGTGTCTCATGAATACAGCGTTTGAATTTATCATATTTTCGATACAGTGTGTAAAAAAAAAAATGTTTATTCCTTAGGCTACACCAATCCATTGATTTTAATTGAATGTGGTACTTCACTTCATATGTTAGAGCTGAAATTATCTACACACACTCACACGCAAACACGTGTACACGATAATGCATAGGCCTATTACACAGGGTGTTTGAAATTCTACGACAAACTTTGGGAGGTGGTTTCAGATGCAAGAACATTAATTTTATAAGATTTACTATAAATATACTTTCTTTGTCAAATATTAACTAGTCCCTTCGCTGGGTTCATTTTTACGTATGACTTGCCTTATTTCAGAGTGTAAATGAATGTATGATATGTTGTTATTGAAGTGTGGTATCAGTGAAGAATTACGTTGTTTCAGTGAAGTGTGTTGTGTCAGTGAAGTGTGTTGTGTAAGCGAAACGTGTTCCTATCAGTGCAAAGTATTTGAACAGTGAAATGTTTTTGAAGTGTTAGTGAAATCAGGATAGAATCAGTGAAATATCTCGAAGTTCCAGTGCAGTGAGTGAGTTGACAGCGAAATGAGTGTAATGTTGAAAGGTACTTGTGCAGATATGTGGGTTTTAGTTCGAACTTAGGTTTAAGATACAAATTAGATTTATTTTAAATGTTACTTTAAGTGATCGTGCTTCATTTAATTTAGGATATTCCCTATTATTATTATTGTTATTATTATTACTATTATTATTATTATAAATTATTGTTAGTATTATTGGTATTAATTATTGGTATTATTATTAATTGTATTTTTAATTTTTTTATTTTTATTTTATTGGGTTATTTTACGACGCTGTATCAACATCTAGGTTATTTAGCGTCTGAATGATATGAAGGTGATTATGCCAGTGAAATGAGTCCGGGGTCCAGCACCGAAAGTTACTCAGCATTTGCTCGTATTGGGTTGAGGGAAAACCCCGGAAAAAACCTCAACCAGGTAACTTGCCCCGACCGGGATTCGAACCCGGGCCACCTGGTTTCGCAGCCAGACGCGCTGACCGTTACTCCACAGGTGTGGACTATTTTTAATTAATAAGTTTATTATTGTCATTATTGAGTGTAATTAGTTACCACTGCCACCGGGTATATACCCATTGCAGTGTGAATAAATACATATATACATACATCTTTTCAGGGCCTGTACCCAAAAAATCATTGTGCTCATTGTGTATGCAATGGCTATATTGAAGGGTTACATATGTGAGTTTTCAACATTTTCAATATATCGAAGCCATTATGCCAGATAAATGTATCAACATAATTGCCATCTTACATTAGAGTAATTTAAATATAAAATAATTCTTCCTATCCTTGTGCACATAACAAGGTACCTGCTTTCATTCTATGTTGCCCTCGATTTGTATACACATATATTGGGAAAGGAACTGGTCAATCTACTACATTATCTCTTGACCTAGTTGCCTCATGAGTGGTGCCTTGCTGGTGTCATTCGTGGAGTCTAGACCTGTCTTCGGGCAGTTGACTAAGAAAAAATGTAAACACATGTAATATACAGGTCTGTACTTTTTTGTTCATTTTTTTTCTTTGGAAATATCAACCATAATAGCATGAAATTTTTAATGCAAAGTTTCATAGGAGAATAAATAAATATTGAAAGTAGCTACATTAAATATGGCTAAATAGTTCATAATAAAAATACAAATTCCGAATAAAAACTTATACAAAAACTAAAACAAAATTTACATTAAAGTACCAATATTTTAAAAGACTCATCAGCTATAAAATTTTGTATGACATTTCAGAATGATACTATTTTCAGATTTTTATTCTATTTTCACTTTTTATACTATTCTCACATTTTTATTCTATTTTCACTTTTTATACTAGGCCTATTTTCACTTTTTATGCTATTTTCACTTTTTTATGCTATTTTCACTTTTTTATACTATTTTCACCCTTTTATACTACTTTCACTTTTTTATACTAATTTCACTTTTTTACTATTTTCACTTTTTTCATACTATTTTTACTTTTTTATACTATTTTCACTTTTTTATACTGTTTTCATTCTTTTTACTATTTTCACTTTTTATACTATTTTCACCTTTTTATACTATTTTCACTTTGTATGACTTGAGGCTTTCCCGGCGTTTGATATAGAATAACTCTTCTCGGGTTCTCAGCAGGTGAGTTGGAAATTAGCTTCCAAGCTTTCGACGGCTAGCTCTGCCATCTTCTTCAGGGAGAAGCTAATCTCCAACTCTCCTGGCTGAGAACCCGAGAAGAGTTATTCTATATTTTCACTTTATTCCAGTTACATAATATAATGTAGATTCAGAAACTTGCATTCCAGAAATAAATTTTTAATTAATATGATCTACTTATCAACAGTAATCTCACTAGAGTTTTTGATTTAGCTAGAGAAAATAAAATATCGAGTGGAATTTAATTGACTATTACACGATTTGAAGAAAGTATGTAAAGATTAAAAGAAATAAAGTACTCCAATACAATAAAATATTAATTGACTTACTGAAATTCTATTTTACTAATGTTAGCTTCACCAAAACGTGTGAACGGAGACGCCATTTTCAGTCGACTATCTATGCGGGAAACAAATTACGATCGCAAAGCATGTTTTATAGTACTGTAAAGAATTTGCAGTTTGAAATGTTGGCAAACAAAGAAACAAATGCTACGATAGTGATAAAAAAAAAACAAATGCTAGGGAAGCGATAAAATTGTGCGATAACAGGCCATGATTGGTTGAGAGATGTCCTTTCGTACCGTTTTATTGGTAAAAAGTAGTATGACATAGTAAAAGTGTAATAATCATATTAAAATCCCATTAATGAATTATTCATGTAAAAGAAAGTCAATATCGTATTTGGCGATATGATTCTGTGGAATGAACATGGGTTTATTTGTCATTTACCATAAAATTTAGAAACCTTGTAAATACAACTATTTCATGACGTATTCTTGAACTATTATTCAAAAGACATACATACATGAATGAAAACCTAAAATATTACAACGCACAGATATATTACTTCGAAAGAAATCAAAACGTTTCCAAGGAATGGAAAAAAATATATATATAAATAGGACTGTATTATATTTTTATTATTACTACATATCTATCATAATATTGTGGTATTATAAATTTGATAAATGAATACATTTTTAACATTCAAAGGTTTATTTGTCAGTAAACAGATTTTCCGACAAATTTACATGCAATGAACGCATTTCTTTAAAACTCAACCTTTTCTATTTTTGCTTATTCATTGTCACAATGGTAGAGAATATAAAACGATCCAGTTATCCCACACAGAGAATGTAAAATGGAATGCATAGGAACTCAATGGCTTCAGAGGGAGAAAATAAATGACGGTGAGCTATATTCTTAGCGCAACAAAGGAATCCAATTATCCTCTATGACAACAATACAAAAGACGACATCGACCTTACGTAATGGCTGTATGCTCACAAATACGAAGGCCATGGAAATGTGTTTACATGGAAACGTATATGGCAATAGCTTTATCTTTCATCTCCATGCATAATAATTATCTAATATGTAATAATTCTTAACCTACGATTACTAGACTCCTCTATAGGTTATAAAATACAGCGTCTATAAACTTGTGTTATAGAATTTTGTTTGTATACATATTTCGCGCTTTATTGATGTCACTGGATCTTTTTATAACAAAAATTAATCGCTATTGAACGGAATTTTCTTCTTATTTTATACATACGAGCCAATACAAAAATCATCTATACTAATAATAAATCTGTAGCCGAAATTTTTCTGGTAATTTTCGATTTTCCAAAAATAATTGGTCCTAACATATATAATTAACCACCCTGAAACCGAAAATCGCTTTTTTGAAATTTTTGTTTGTATGTCTGTCTGTCTGTCTGTATGTCTGTATGTTTGTTACCTTTTCACGCGATAATGGATGAACGGATTTCGATGAAAATTGGAATATAAATTATGTTCGTTTTAACTTAGATTTTAGGCTATGTGGCATTCAAAATACATTATTTAAAAGGGGGGTTATAAGGTGGCCTGAATCAAATAAATCGAAATATCTCGCTTATTATTGATTTTTGTGAAAAATGTTACATAACAAAAGTTTCTTTAAAAATAAGTTGCGATACGTTTTATTCCTTGAACAATTTTGATAGGACTGATATTTAATGAGATGAATGAGTTTTAAAATTAAAATAACTGCCATCTAAAGCCGTGTAATGAAATAAAAAACAAATGACTTCGTCTATAAGGGGCCTTGGGCAGCAACAATCGAAAGCTATGAAAGATAGCCTACAGAGAATGTTTCTGTGTTTGTACGATGTAATATCGGAAGCTAAATTAACCGATTTGTGTAATTAATTATTATTTCACCATTGGAAAGTGTAGTTTCTCTAGATGGACATAATGCTATAATGTTATTACAGTAACTTCTGATATATAATATAATGTAATATATAATATAATATAATATAATATAATATAATATAATATAATATAATATAATATAATATAATATAATATAATATAATATAATATAATATAATATAATATAATATAATGTAATGAAATGTAATATTATATAATACAATTTAAGTTATTTGAAGGGTTCAGA
Source organism: Periplaneta americana (assembly GCF_040183065.1). Classification (NCBI taxonomy): domain Eukaryota; kingdom Metazoa; phylum Arthropoda; class Insecta; order Blattodea; family Blattidae; genus Periplaneta; species Periplaneta americana. The sequence continues at coordinate 5,451,365 of NC_091130.1, read as the reverse complement.
ACCATAGTGGGCCAAACGCCATTTACTGAATACGTAGAAAAACAAGGGTTAAAATTAAGTTATTACCATAATTCAATGGAAACCCATAACAAGTAAAATAAGTAAAATAAAGTATACACATTAAATCTAAATGATGTCAATGTTCATTAAACTATGGTTGAATGTAATAAAAATTAGAAACATGTTAAAGGAATTGTCATTGCACCAAATGAGTGTCTCTGGACCAAAATGATCGCATTTTAATTATTTGGATGCAATTTAAATTAAGTAACATATTAAACGATTTATCTTTCTGTCAAACACGAATGTTCCCTGGATCAAATGTCCTATTTTAATTATGTAATTACTTTATATTTATTTCTAACGGGTGCAGCGGAGTATTAAATATAATCATTTTGACTACAAAATTAAGGAGTTCTATGCCTATTTGGAAACAAGAATGCAAAATTACGAAATATTAGAAATCGACTGTAACGTTTTTCTCTAGTAAATACGTCTATATTGAAGGGTCATTCTAAAAAATAAGAAGTGTAAGAGATATGGAAATGTTTAGGATCCTTCTATTTGCTGAATAATGGATACAACCTACATGTAACGGACCTTAAAGAAAACGATATTTTAAACTACTGAATAACTCGTGGTAAATTAAAAACTATAAGCAAAAAATGTCAGACCTAAAACCTATGTGCAAAATGACTATAAAAACGTTAAAAAGATTACCTTAAGTGGACACCACACTACAAACGAAAATTCTTTTCTTAATTTTTTTAACCAAATTTCGAGACCATGTTTATTATGTAAAGGACTAACAAAATCCAAATTTTTAAACAGCAGACATTTTTGGCTTTTGAGGTTTAATTTTTTTGTATTTTTTTTAGAAATATCTTCAAAGCCAAGTTTTTAGTAGAAGATCTCAATTTTTAAGCTTCCTTTTTTTTATTCAATTCACAAGACATAGATAAACATTTCTATTCATTCATTTTAAGAAATATCTTATTTATTCACTTCCAAATTGTTTCTAAAATTTTCAGTAAGGTTATTTTTTGTATAATTCTTGAAAAAAATATTAATAAAATAAACTAGCAGCACTTCTTACAAAATAAATGCACAGAAACATGTAGCTACCTCATAAATGCTTGCAGTAAAATTTTTATACATCTTGGTTACACAACTTTTAACACCGTATCACTTCGGAATATGTATGATAACTTTCTTGTGTTAAATATTATTAACGTACCTTGTTAACATGTTTCGACCTATTTTCGGTCATCTTCGGAACTGGTCGTTGTTGGTCTTGGCGCCTCTTGTTTCCTGTGTGGGTGCGTTCGTAGTGTAGAGTCAAAGAGTGTATGTGTTTTGAAGTTGAGTTGTGTGTTGAGAATATCGTTGGGGTGTGTTTTCGTGTGTCTGTATGTTTCATATTGTTCTAGTGTGTTGAGTTTCTGGCTTTTTGGTTGGATGTGCAGTATTTCCATGTCTGTGTTGATGTCTCTGTAGGTGTGGTTGGCATTTGCGATGTGTTCTGCATATGTGGAGGTGTTTTGTAATATTGTTATGGCTGTGATGTGTTCTTTGTAACGTGTTTGAAACGATCTTCCTGTCTGTCCTTATGTAGAAGTTGTTGAAGGTTTTACATTTGAGTTTGCATACGCCACATTGATTAATATTTAACATAAAAAGTTGGTGTGGAATCAAGAAAAATAAACTTAAGGAAATATGGATCTTAAAGTAAAATGAATATTTATGTAAATTAAAATTCTCCTCCGCTACATTCATCTAGTAACTTCAAAAAGCCAACTTTATAACAAGAAGTTAGTAAATTTGTAATCAGAAATTTGTAAAAAAAAATTTTTTTTACGAAAAAGTAATTTTGACAAGTCTTTAAATGCCACTCCCCCTTACAGCCTAACATTACATTTTTTAAACATATTTGTAATCAGAATTGAAATAAATTCATTTGGGTATGAAAATATACATTCTAAGGAAGTGGAATAGCAGAATTCTCAATTGGCCATATAAAAAAAATGTCTTCCTTTATTTAAACGTCACTTCTGTTAAAACGGCTGCAGTTTTTTACAGCTCTTTATCATTGTTTGATATCATGTAGGTTTCCACACGGATTTCACAATTTAAACTGTGCCATCCGGCGCGTTTGCAGCCAATTCACAGCCCATAACCATCGGATAAGCAGCAGTGGACGCTGTACCGCCATTTTATGTATTTTTGTACGGCGTGAGAACGGCCCTATTGATAGTTATGGTCAGATGATCGCATTTGCAGCCACAGGGAACAACAATATCGCAGTTAATTACCGACAAGCATGACGACACAGCAGGGGGCCATGCCGCACTACGTTGCACTCGCAGCTTTTCACATTTACAATTAAATGATTTAAAATGTAATTTCCGAAACTATAACAAAATTCCGAGCTATGTATTTGCTAAACCCAAAGCAATTATATTAAATTTACCGCAATTAGATAACATATCAACTGTGATATATGAGCTGTTGAAGCTTTATTACTCCCTTTCGATACCTGAAACCAGGGAAGTTTAACTCTTGTGAGGGAAGTTTTGTCCTCATAGAAGTTCCGTAGTTTGCCGCATTGGATCGGAGTATCCTAGCTAGGCGAATGATTGGAAAAATTGGTTATAAGTGTTGCCAATCTGACAATTTTAAACAGATATTATGAATATATATTACTAGTGGCTTGTACAGCAAATGCAGCAAACTAAGTTCATTGGACGTTCAAATAAAACATTTTCAGATTTATTTTCAGTGAAGAATACCAGACATTTTGAAAGTTATTTGCTTCCATAATAATGAAACATATTCCCTCTGAATGTTTTTTATGCCAAATACTTATTCTTGAACCTATACACCTTCAGTTTTTTAGTTTCAACGCGAAAACGCAAGTATCAATGTCAGGACGATCAGTGGGTTTTTCATGTGGGAGTAAAGCAATAGCTATTTCGGGTCATTGTGGATTGTAAAAGTCAGGTTTGCTATGCTTTCGAACAATAGCATAGCATCTTGGTATAGCTGCTGCATGTAGTGCTTGAAATGTAGAGGGTAAATCACTTTATCCTGCTAAGAGATCTTGCTGAAATATTCGGGAGACTGCATAATTTTGTAGGCTTCTTATTTTATCAGTAAGTAATACCTTTTTTGGTCTTTCCTTAGGAACTGTAATTTTTGCGCACTCTCGAGCCAATACTGAAAAGAATGACGCATATAAATATCTACACCACACCGCCATTAAGTGTATGAAAAAGACCCAACCCCACTTGATTAATAATTATAAAAATATTTTCATTTTTAATAACAATATTATCTCACATAAGGTTTTTATTTATATATATGAAATGAAGATCTAATTTAAGATATTGTCTACATCTGCTTACATAAAACCAAAACGTTTCACTTTCATATCATCAATATAGTATTAATATGTATAATTAATTAAAAATAGTCACATCATGGCTTTAACTATAATAATATTTCATTTCTAATAGTAATAATGTCATCTAACGACCTCAAGTTTTGTAGATTTTAATATCCAATACACAGCTGTACTTAGAAAATTACAAACCGCAGAATCAGACCTGTAAATTATTTTTAGTAAGTCTTGAAGTTTTTAATAACCAATTAAATTTGAGCTGTAAATATGTCAGCAATCCTGCAGGTCATGGCCTTCGTGTAATAGCCTATTGTTTATTGTAGTGTGTGTTTTATACTGAAATGCAATTGGTTTTCAAAACTGACGAAAGATGGATTTTGGAAAATAAGGAAAAATATGTAGGAAAACTAACACTTCACTGAAAGTTACTATTTTTATGAAAATCCTTGGATGCCAAGCTTCAAAATGACGGGTCAGTCATTAAAATCCGTTCAGCCGTTTTCCCGTAATTTCCATTACCAGTTCAAATTATATATGACATTATTATTATTATTATTATTATTATTATTATTAATATTATTATTATTATTATTATTATTATTATTATTATTATTATTATTATTATTATTTACAAATTCTTGCAATTAGCTTCTTGAAATTTTTCGCAGTAGGAAGTCTGTGCATTATGCCTACAGCAAATACAGAAATGTTAATTAAATTAAACCTATTAATACTTGGGAACATATTTAAATTTTATTTCATAACGAAGTTGGTTCTCCTAGTGGAAATCTGATAGGTTTATAAGCTTGTAATAATATATTCGCAAACTTGAGAACTTTATATACCTTTAAAGGACAGCAAATAAATTGTCATGATATTTCTAAGTTGTTATCATTTGACTCAAAAGTGCAATTTTATTAAGGGTATATAATTACATAATACGACAGATATTACCTAGTTAGAAACGATGAATAAGTCTTCTCTGAGAATAGAATAGTTGTTCGTTTTAATTTTCACTAATTTCGTGTTTCTTATAAGTCGTGGAAATTTTCTATGATATTTCTTCTTGCTGAAATTATTGGTGATCACTAATGTGGTTTTAGATGTATTAGAATAGACTATTGATCATATTTTTTGTATTCGACCGATATTGGAGGAAAAAATGGGAGTATAAAGGTACAGTACATCAGTCGTTCATTGATTTCAGAAAAGCATTTGACTCGGTTAAGAAAGAAGTTTTACATAATACTCTTATTGAATTTGGTATTCCCAAGAAACTAGTTCGATTAATTAAAATGTGCCTCAGTGAAACGTACAGCAGAGTTCGTATAGGTCAGTTTCTGTCAGATGTGTTTCCAATTCACTGCGGGCTAAAGCAAGGAGATGCACTATCACCTTTACTTTTTAACTTTGCTCTAGAGTATGCCATTAGGAAAGTTCAGGATAACAGAGAGGGTTTGGAATTGAACGGGTTACATCAGCTTCTTGTCTATGCGGATGACGTGAATATCCTAGAAGAATATACACAAACTGAAACACGGGAATTTTACTGGAAGCAAGTAAAGAGGTAGGTTTGGAAATAAATCTCAAAAAGACAAAGCATATGATTATGTCTCGTGACCAGAATATTGCACGAAAATGAAATATAAAAATTGCAAATTTATCCTTTGAAGGGATGGAAATTTTCGAATATTTTTGAGCAATAGTAACAAATATAAATAACACAAGAGAGGAAATTAAACGGAGAATAAATATTGGAAATGCCTGCTATTATTCGGTTAAGAAGCTTTTATCGTGCATTCAGTACCGCGTTGTGTAACTTTCTCCATTCTCCTATAATTTCATCCCTCTTAGCCTCAAATATTTTCCTAAGTACCTTATTCTTGAACATCCTTAACCTCTGTTTCTCTTTCAAAGTGAGACTCCAATAATCACAGCCAGGAAAATATAACTGTTTATAAATTATATCTTTAAGTTTGAGAGCAGACTGGATGAGAAAAGGTTCTCAACTGAATAATAGTAGTCATTTTCTATATCTATTCTGCTTTTATTTTCCTTTTGAGTTTCAATTATATTTGCTACTTTTACTACAAAATATTTTAATTTTTCCACCTCTTCAAAAGATTAATAATAATAATAATAATAATAATAATAATAATAATAATAATAATAATAATAATAATAATAATAACAATTAAACATGTGTTAAAAATTCTCCTTTCAGACATTTTAATGCAAATTTAAATATTTCACTTAACCTTTTTTTAAAAAAGAATTCAATTATGGAGGAAAATTCAAAACGTATTTAATATGATATGGTTCACAATAGAATAAACTGATTTAAATGTATAAGATTGTATACAGGATGTTCTGAAAATGTTTCAATACTTAGAGAGGAGGTTGTATACATCAAAACAAGAAATAAAAGCCTTATAAACATTGGCCCTAAAATTAAAATAATCTAAGAAATGAGCAAATGTTTACCATTACTCTAAGAACAGCATATCTTTCACTGTTGAGCTGTTTGGCAAAAAAACAAATGAGGAAACAGAATGTAACCGTTTATCATTACGTATTAGTTTCGTATCTGTTGAATAGGAACATGTTTTGTTTTTTGCCAAATAGCTCACAATAGAAGATATGCTGTTCTTATAGTGACGATAAACATTTGTTCATGTCTCAGAAGATATTAATTTTAGGATCCATGTTTGTAGAACTTTAATTTCTTGTTTTGATGCATAGTATCTCCCGACTAAATATTGGAACATTTTTTTCAGAACATCCTGTATTTCTTACTGATTTTACTACATATGTCTCATAAAATTGGTATAAGTGTCTAGCTGTCAGGATCAAAAAACACTTCTTTACCCATACTGAAATAACAGAGACATTATATGTCCATATGTTCTGTTTTCATACATAATAAAGTTCAGAGACATTGAGGAATTGTTAATGTCTTCATCCAAAGGTCAGTTGTCATTCGATAGACCACAACAAGCTTCCGTGATGATGGATGTCTTTACGGCTTCATAATTTATGCAGGACGCGACTTCCACGCCCCTAGTGGCCAGCTGACGACTCTGTTTCTGGACACCCGTTGTTTTCCGCGCACAGCTCTTACTTATAGATTTGACAGGTGAGGTGGAAGGACAGATGTCATGCGTCAACTGACCCGTGGGGAGGCCATGATTTGATGCAAGGCCGCCTGGACCGGACTGTCAGTCCAAGTGGTACTAGAGCCATTGCAGGGTGGTCCACAATGAAAGAAATAGTGCAAGAAATGTCTATCACAATGGTTTTTATAGATACGGTAGGAACAGCTGAATTAATTTAACTCAGTTTCCATGGTAATGTATCTTTAGATGGCATCACTTAACACCTACAGGTAGTTATGAAAATCGTAATCTGTTGGTTATGTGACGTTAATGCAGCAATGGAAAATGTGGTAGTAGGATAATTTGAAGTACTCCTAGATACTTTACAGCCATTTAAATTAACCCTGAATTTCAACAATAAAGTTATATTTTTAAAAAAAGGTATAGAGTAGTTGACAGGGTTCCGGGTTTAAATGCGGGTAGTGACATAATATTTGTCGTTACCAAAACTTCGCGAACAGTTTTTTTGGCGCAGTACTACCAATCGCAAACATACCCCCACTTCTATCTACAGACTCTTCCAGCAAGACATCAAGAAATAAGAAACCTGACGAAAGTGCAAAACCTCACTAGAAGTTCGAAAATGTAAAGTTCCCGCCAAAACTAGTCGCTAGTAATGTAAAATAATAGCTTCATTCACATTAAAGTGATAAAAGTTGTGAATTTATCAACAGTAATCTCACTAGAGGTTTTGATTTATCTAGAGAAAATCAAAACTCGAGTGGGATTTAATTGACTATTACACGATTAGAAGAAAGTATATAAAGATTAGAAGTAACGAAGTACTCCAATACAATAAAATATTAATTGGCTTACGAAAATACAACTGTCTTCAAAAATATTATTGTACCATCTCAACAATACGCTAGATGGCAGTAGTGTTTTATGATTATGTTTTCTTGTTATCAGTTGTGCCAAGTATGAAATCTTCATTTAACTCTGTAGACGGTTACTAGTCAAGAAGGCTTTGTTGATTCAGTTTCATTTTTATTATAACATTTACATTCCACTTCAATTATACGGATCCCAGTAATCAACGTCACTTCACAGATGATTTTCAATAAATCTTAATATTAAACAATCTCTGATACGTGACTATCCATAATATCATATAGCAGAAGTCCTTTTTATCCTCTCAGAGCAGAAGCTATAACATAACCTAAATAATATAAACAAGTGTTAGAAAAGTTTTAATTAGGGATGATGAAAGAAACAAGAATAGTTTTAATTAAGGACGATGAAATAAAAAATAAACATGAATAATTTTAAAAGGAACAATTATTGAAAGTACAATTTTCAAATTTGAATGTTTTAATGGCTGGTGGTTCAGTTGATGTTATATTGGACGTGTGCGTAAAAGAAGTGAACTCGTTGATGTACATGGTGTATCCCTCAACTTATTCAGGATTTCCGAATGGTTCTCTTCATTTATTTGTAAATAGGGTTTCAGGGAAGATGCATAGCTATGACCAGTGATCTTTATTAATTCTTGTTCTTGAATGCCAATGCGAGTCATATTTGAAAGTGCTGTGCATCGATTGGAGTGGTTTGTAATTTTCTGTTTTTTGACGTCCAGACCAGTGCAGTTTGAAATGTTGGCAAACAAAGAAACAAATGCTAGGGTAGTGGTAAAAACAAACAAATGCTAGGGACGCGATACAATTAAATAAATGGTAGGAACGCGATAAAATTGTGCGATAAGCAGCCTTGATTAGTTGAAAGACGTCCTTTCGTACCGTTTTATTGGTCAAAAGTAGTGTGACGTAGTAAAAGTGTAATATTCGGGTGAATAATATCATTAATGACATAACTTTTTGTTAAATATCTGCCGTTTTATTATAAAAAAATCCTTCCTTTATTATATTAATAAGATAAGTAATAATTGTACATCAATCCTAAATTGAATTTCCAACAATACATTTGTGTTAGAGCCAAATTGTTTCGTAGTAGCAGATGGACAAATCGAAGACAATAATGAGACTTTACGTATTACTACCAACCTACATAAAAACCATTTTCCTGTTGCTTGATGGCCATCGTTTTTCAACCACGCGGACAATGCCTTGTATTGTAGTGACAGATAGCCTTCGTATCGACCAAGGTAACAAAACAGATTATGTAAGTGCACGAAGGGGGGAGTGTGTGTGTGAAGTGGTTTGGTAAGGGGCGTTAGGACTAGGGACGTGGGTGGGGAAGAAAAAAATACCAGTACACGCATCCGGACGGTCACAATCAATAATTGTATCTTACAGGGGTGTGTTGTACTTCCGGCACCGCGCGTGCTTGTAGGATGTTCACACCTCTCTCTCTCCCACCCTTCGTTCATCCCTCTTGATTGCAACACTCCAGCCACCCCTTTAATGCGATACCTCTTTCGCAGAACACCAAGTTGCCGAAAAGTGCCTCCCCAACTCCTACTTGCCCACTTTCCCCACTTGCCGACAGATGGCTCTCTTGTGCACCTGTACTCGTTCACACAACTTTCTCATATACCGTAACGCCTGTATATTACAAGCTATGATGAACAGTCCTACAGTGTTGAGAGGAATAATAAAGGAGAGGTTAGGATCGGCAGCAAAGTTTCCACCCACTTCTACTTGTGTACTGAAATCTTCGTTTAATCAATGTCTTTACTCTTTCTGTGACTCAAACGGTAACTTGTAAACATCGTATCCAGGTTCGACTATCGATGAGGATTTATAGAGTGAATCGGGAGGAGATGACTATCGGGAAAAGATGCTTATTTTAAAGTTGGGTCGATTCGTGAACGAATCGTTCATTGGAACGACTAAGAGTACGTACACGTTGGAGCAACGATAAACGATAAAAGAAATGATCTAGCGACGCTTTGGTATTATCAAAGAATCAAGTGTTCATATCGGAGCAATGAGGACGCGGGAAGCGAACATTTTGATTTATCGGTAGAAGATATTCTATACATCCACTTAATGAAATAAGATACGTATATAGGAAATACAGGTACATCATTTTATTTTTATTTCAATTTTTATTGTACCTGAGTTTTTGAATGTACTTCACTCCCACCCCTTCTACTAATGAAGTTCAACGCCCTCCACACAGATCCAAGACCGCATATACAGTCATAGTAAACAGTACGTTCCAAAAAATATGTTCGCGTTTTCCAGTGACGAAAGAGTTTTCAATATTGCATCATTTTCGCACAGGTACTGTCGCCCATTTGCCTACGTCACATTCCGGTTTCCCCCACCTGCTTCTATTCGCCTCTCTGTAAAGGCTAGTGGCTGGGCTCTCTTAGCTCTTTTCTGAGAACATTAATTTCTGTTAGGAATTGGACGTCTACGTAATATTACACCCATACTACTATTTAAAATAACTTAAATAAAAGGGCCTAGTTAAGTAAATAACTGTCACGTGATTTCCCCCTTTCTACGACCCTGTGACAAAACCACTTGGACGGACAATAGATAGCATGTCTGAGTAATTTTATCTTTTCGGATCGGGCAGAAGTGAAGATTGAATTTACAGTACGTAAGGTACTCTGAGAGTAGGTATAGAATTATTTCAACATGAGTTACTAGTATGAAGGACGAAACTGGTAATTGGGATTACACACATTAGAACTGAAGCCTGTATCGAAATGAACGGCCACCATTTTGAAAATGTGTTTAAATATCCATATTTAATGATTATTTTTCAATTTAACTTCATTCTCTATAGTGTACTCTAATGTGCTGTAGACAGTATAATATACACTGCATAATGAATACGTTCACATGGATAACTCAGTTCGTGAGTAAAAACACTCACTGTTAATACTGTACTGTATTTTGATTAAACAAAAACCTAATGAAAATGATCAAACTCAAAATCGCGATATTTCCTGGTTTACGTAAATGGATGAACTACTTTTCTTCCCTCCTATACCTAGCAAAGTAATTTGTTTGTATATTACGTCAGTATCATCGACCTCCAGTCGTGGAAGGGGGTATCAACCGTTGATCCAAAGGTATAGCCAGGTTAATATTAGAAATGTTAGTAAAAATAAAATGATGTCCCTGTATCAGCTGCCAAGTTCAAGGTTAATATAACTTAAATACGTACAAAATTAAACCCGTTTCTCATCCCAAAGATAGTATAAATTCGTTGTGTTGTGATTGGTTCTTGTGATCACATAACATATGACGAATAAATACACAACTGATCAATTTGCCAATATCTACAATAATTAATTTAATACGCCGAAATAATAATAAATCGATTAATATTCGGATATATTGATAACCATCGGTAATTATACAGATAAATATTATCTTAATCAGGGATCATATAAACGACAAAGCGAAGAAAATAGAACTTTTCTTTTTCGTCGCTTTTATCATGTATCTTCGCTTTTATCGTTACTCCAATATGCACACCTCGATAACAATGCATGCTTCAATTCTCTCTGATATAGCATCGCTGCTTCTTTTATCGTTTATCGTCGCTCAAACGGGTACTTACCCTAATAATAAAGAATCGAAATAATCGTAAGAATCGATTCGAGGTATCAACGAATCGTCGTTGAAAAGAATCGTAACGAATCGTCGTTCAAAAGAATAGTAACGAATTGACATGGTATCGTTACCCACGATTCTATTTACTTGTTTGATGTAACCTGTCAGCGAACATTTCCGAACAGTGCCGAATACTCCCGAGCGAGAGTGAGTCAAAATACTGCGTTTGTTAAGTATGGAAAATAATGAACACAAACCTGAAATTTGCATAGTTAAATGTAATGTAATGCAAAAAATGTAGGCCTACTTCATAATAAGGTTCAGTAGATAAATTATAATTTAAAAACATTATCTTGGGTACGATGAAAGAGTAATGGAACGGAGAAAAATTCTCTCCGGCGCCTGGATTTGAACCCGGGTTTTCAGATTTACGTGCTGACGCTTTATCCACTAAGCTACACCGGATTCCACCCCGGCGTCGGAAGAATCGTCTCAGTTTTAAGTTCCAACTCTTGGGTTCCCTCTAGTGGCCGCCCTCTGCACTACGTCATAGATATCTATGAACCTAGGACCGAGGTGCTGAGGTGCACTCATAATGAGTGACTAGTTGGCCGGGATCCGACGGAATAAGCGCCGTCTTAAATCACGAAGTGTTTTACGCATATCATATATATATATATATATATATATATATATATATATAGTCCACTCCTGTGGAGTAACGGTCAGCGCGTCTGGCTGCGAAACCAGATGGCCCGGGTTCGAATCCCGGTCGGGACAAGTTACCTGGTTGAGGTTTTTCCGGGGTTTTCCCTCAACCCAATACGAGCATATGCTGGGTAACTTTCGGTGCTGGACCCCGGACTCATTTCACCGGCATTATCACCTTCATATCATTCAGACGCTAAATAACCTAGATGTTGATAAAGCGTCGTAAAATAACC